>NC_136269.1:68685694-68705694 GCF_964187855.1 Myxine glutinosa | reverse complement strand
AGGGACTTAACCCGAAAATGCACAACTGAGTGGAAGGACACCATTCTTAGGAGGTTCAGCACCAACACTCGCCGCCTGCAACTCTTCTGAAGGTCAGCCATGCGTTTAATTCACTTTATGATGCCAGCCTTGGTTTTCATGATTATTACGCAAAATGTTGAATGATTTTTGGGTCTGTCTGCATTTATTCGGTAAGAGTGGAGAAAAATAGTCTATTTCAAATGATGGTCCAATGACGCACACAGTGCAGTGAGTGACCACTCTGATATCACGACTTCTAGAGGTCAGAAGTCAACGGTTTCAAGGCAGACGTATCCTCCGTGGGCCTCGAGGCAGACCACGAGGTTCTCTTCCGGGCCTACTTGCACTTTTTGCCATAAACCAGGACACTTGATGTCCCACTGTCATGCTTTGGGAAAGGAAAATCAGGAGCGGAGACTAGTACAACTCCGAATGCGATGGCAAACGTGAGAAATCGCCCGCAGAAGAGTTACCAACCATTTATTTATGAGGGGTTTGTCTCACTGGAGGGAGACTGGACTAACTCAAGACCTGTTAGGGTATTGAGGGACACAGGAGCACATCAATCCTTAATGCTTGAAGGCATTTTGCCATTGTCGGATAGTACAGCAACTGGTGATAGTGTTCGGTTACAAGGGATCGGTGGCTGGGTTAGCGCTCCCCTTCATGTCATCAATCTAGAGTCTGATTTGGTGTCAGGACCGGTCACCGTGGGGTTACAAGCCACTCTTCCTGTAGAAGGAGTATCAGTTGTGGTTGGGAATGATTTGGCCGGGGGTCAAGTTTCTAGTAACCTGATGGTTGTGAAAAAGTCCGATATGGGAAATAACATCACACCAGTCAGGGATGGAGGCAAAGTTGGCAAGCTTTTTGTAGGTGGACTGAACTTCAAAACAAAGGAAGAGGTTCTGGAGTCTACCTTCAACCAAAATGGACCGCTTCGGGAAGTGCTGCTGATAAAAGACAGGGAGAGCCAAAAGTCAAGAGGGTTTGGCTTTGTCACATTTGAAAACTCAAAGGACGCCAGAAATGTAGAAAAGGCTCTGAATAACCAGGAGTTGGAGGGTCGGACCATAATAGTAGGGAAGGCATTTCGTCGGCGTCGAGGGGGCTAAAGAAGAGGACAACTTGGCAGTAGTGTTGGTGGTGGCCGCAGCCGATATTGCTATGGAGGCTCCCAGAGTTACGGCAGCTCCCGAAAGGACGACTATCAGGGTAGCGGCCGAGAAGGAGACCGTTATTCACGTGACTACAGTGACAGGTGGTCCAACCGTGAATCTTAGGGAAGTTAGAAAGAGGTGAATCACTGAATGCTGCGGAGCAGCCGAGCCAAAATTCCTATACGGATCAACCGTGAACGCCACGTTCCTAAAGGCGTCCAGGTAGTGAACTTTCCTACACGGATTAACCGTGAACGCCACGTTCCTAAAGGCGTCCATGTAGTAAACGTTCCTGCATGGACTAACCATGAACTTCACGTTCCTAAAGGCGTCCATGTAGGGAATACTCAGCTCGGCCTCCCAGGGAAAAAGTGCTATCAGGGGGCAATAGGTGGTTTGTTGACAAATTGGCCTGCAAAGAAAGTTTTCGCAGTGGTCAAACTTTCTCTCCTGAAGGGGGGAAGTGTTACGGACTCGGCCTTAATGATTGTGGTTATGAGTATTGTTGCTGGTTCGAAGCATTCTAGATATTATGCTTATTGTGACTTAAGGGAAAGGGTTGTTGTGAGTAAAATATTTAAAAGCGCTCTTGGTAAAATGTGGCCGGAAATCCGGATCGAGACCGGAAGAGGTGGAGCGAAGAAAAGGAGGTGGGAGGAGATCTAAAAGAGACGTGGTGGTTGAAGCTACGTAGCGAGCATTGTCGAAGGAACGTCGCGAGGGAATTTTTGAGCCTATAAAGGAAGTCCTGCCTTCAGCGTTGTGATCGCTGGGACTGTTCACATCTGCGTGTCAGATCGACGCCGGATTCGGATGAACCCTTGTCGCATAAGTTCGCCTCGAGTACAAGCCCGTCGCCATTGGGACTCGCGCGCGTTGCGCGACGTTCGCTGATTAAGGGTGCCGCGTCTGCTGGGTTCGCCTTCCTCGGTGGGTTGCCGAGGACGTGTGTGCGCGCCAGCGGCCTTTGAAGGAGACGGTGCGGTTTGCGGCTGCACGGTGTACGTGCATGTTTGGAGCGTCTTTGGAAAGCGCCCATACCACCGCCATTGTGCGGGAACTGGAGCACGTGATCTCGGGGTTGTTTCACTCGTCCAAGCCTCAATTGACTTTGAGCGGCCATTGATCCGACGATCGCCGGAGCGACTCGGCGTCGCCTTGGAGGAGTACAGACACATTGGGGGGGAAGTGCCGTGAGTTGGGTTAGAGGGATATATAAGGTGGTACTGAAGGAGCTGGGGCTCCCACGTCGATCGGAAGAATGGACGCGACAAAAAGCTGGAATTCATCCGAGTTGCTTTAATCAAACCAAACACTCAGGCACTCTGAAAAGCCCGTTTATCGGGCAGCAATATATATACATATTATCCCGGAGCGTTTGCCCAGGAAAGGCGAGAGGGGGCGTGGCCCAGCGTCCTGGCTGTGGCCTGGCAAGTTGAGGGCGAGCCTGCCCGGGCGTCCCGACCGAGGCCTGGCAAGTTGAGCGCGGGCCTGCCCGGGCGTCCTGGACGAGCCCGGCATGGTGATCGCTCCGCGTCCTTGATAGGTGCAAGGCGATTGTGAAAACCCAGCGGTAGCCGCTACACACGTCCCCCCAGAATCGACTTGCACCGGCAGGGTCAATTTGAGGGGGGTCCTGATGACCCGGCCAAAGCAACCCCTGGCGGGTCGTGGGAGGGGGTCCGGTGTGGTGGTGGGCGGTCGAGTGGGGGGCACTGTGGACGGGGGGCGGCCTCGCCGCGGCGGAAGGGCCACCCGTGGTGGGTGGTCGACGTCCACGTGCGCCGGCCTGAGGCGGTCCACCGCAATCCGGTCCGACCTGCCGCCGATGTCGATGACGAACGACTTGTCGTCCCGTCGCAGTACCCGGAAGGGCCCGTCATACGGCGGCCGGAGTGGCCCCCGATGTGCGTCGTGACGCACAAAAACATACTCCGCTGTGCGAAGTGCTGGGGGGACGTAGGACTGGGGGTCACCGTGGTGGGATGTTGGCACGGGGGCAAACCGTCGGGCGGCCTCCTGGAGGTCCGAGCGCTGGTGAGCTGCGGACCAGGGACTGGTAGCGTCGGGCACGAATTCGCCCGGGACGCGTAGCGCCTGGCCATAGACAAGCTCTGCGGTGGATGCCTGGAGGTCCTCCTTGGGGGCCGTGCGGAGGCCCAAAAGGACCCACGGCAGCCGGTCGGCCCAACCACCGTCTTGAAGGCCGGCCATGAGCGTGGCCTTCATGGAGCGGTGGAATCGCTCGCACAACCCGTTTGCTTGGGGGTGGTAGGCCGTAGTACGGTGGAGCTTGACCCCCAGGTTGCGGGCGACCGCGCCCCACAGCTCGGAGGTGAACTGTGATCCGCGGTCTGAGGAGATGTCTGCCGGTGCACCGAAGCGGGCGACCCAGGTGGCGATGAAAGCCTGCGCCACGTCGGCGGTGGTGGTGGAGACGAGGGGAATGGCCTCCGGCCACCTGGTGGTCCTGTCCACCATGGTGAGCAGGTGTGTGAACCCCCGTGACGGGGGGAGGGGGCCCACCAGATCCACGTTGACGTGGTCGAAACGTCGTTCGGGCACGGTGAAAGGTGCCAGCGGGGCCTGGGTGTGTCGGTGGACCTTGGCCCGTTGGCAGGCCGTGCAGGTGCTGGTCCAATCGCGGATGTCCCGACGAAGGCCGTGCCAGACGAATCGCGCCGACACCAGCTTCTGGGAAGCTTTCCGGCCCGGGTAGGAAAGGCCGTGGAGGGAGGCGAAGATGCGGCGTTGCCAGGTGACGGGCACGATGGGGCGAGGCTGGCCTTGGGAGACGTCGCAGAGCAGGACAGTGTCTGCGAAGGGGATGTCGGCCAGGCGGAGGCCCGTGTCCGCCGCCCGGAGGGCTTGCACCGTGGTGTCGGTGGTTTGGTCCGCCGCCATAAGCGCAAAGTCCACGCCCAGGTGGACCGCGTTCGCGCTGGCCCGGGAAAGACAGTCGGCCACGGTGTTGTTTTTGCCGGCGACGTGCCGGATGTCCGTGGTAAACTCCGACACGGCGGAGAGGTGGCGCTGTTGGCGGGCCGACCACGGCTCCGTGACCTTGGCCATGGCGTAAACCAACGGCTTGTGGTCGACGAACGCCGTGAAAGGTCGGCCCTCCAGGAGGTGGCGGAAATGGCGGACGGCCAGGTGTAGACCGAGGAGCTCCCGGTCAAACGTGCTGTATTTGAGCTCGTTCGGCCGGAGCTGCCGGCTGAAAAAAGCGAGTGGCTGCCAAACCCCGTTCACCCATTGCTCATGTACGGCGCCCACCGCGTAGTCGGAGGCATCCGTGGTGAGGGCGATGGGAGCGTTGAGCACCGGGTGAGCGAGCAGTGTTGCGTCGGCGAGGGCCCGCTTTGAGCTTTGGAAGGCCGCATCCATTGCTGCGGACCAGGCGATGTCGTGCTTGGCCGGCTTGCCCCGGAGGGCTTCGTAGAGGGGCCGCATGAGTTGAGCAGCGCGGGGCACGAAGCGGTGATAAAAATTCACCATTCCCAGGAATTCCTGCAGGGCCTTTATGGTGCGGGGACGCGGGAACGTGGTGATGGCCTCGACCTTGGTTGGCAGCGGCACGGCCCCGTTCTTGGTGATGTGGTGGCCCAAAAAATCAACGGCCGTCGTGCCGAAGTGGCATTTGGCCGGGTTGACGATGAGGCCGTGCTCGCTGAGGCGCCCGAACAGTGTTCGGAGGTGGAGGAGGTGCTCGGCCCGGGACGTGCTGGCGATGAGGATGTCGTCCAGGTAAACGAAAAGGAACGGCAGGTCGCGCAGCACACCGTCCATCAAGCGCTGGAACGCCTGAGCCGCGTTCTTGAGACCAAACGGCATCCGCAAGAATTCGAATAAGCTGAACGGCGTGATGACTGCCGTTTTAGGGACGTCGGCCGCCCTGACAGGTACCTGGTGATATCCCCGTATGAGATCAATTTTCGAAAAAATGACCCGTCCTGCCAGACGGGCGGAGAAGTCTTGGATATGTGGGATCGGGTACCTGTCGGGGGTGGTAGCGTCATTGAGACGGCGGTAGTTGCCATACGGGCGCCATCCACCCCCCGGCTTTGGCACGATGTGCAGTGGCGAGGCCCACGCGCTATCGGAGCGCCGCACGATGCCGAGGTGCTCCAACGCGTCGAATTCGGCCTTCGCCACGGCGAGCTTGGCTGGGTCGAGGCGGCGGGCCCTGGCGTAGACCAGCGGGCCCGTGGTTGGTATGTGGTGCTCGATCCCATGCCGTACTGCGACGGCCGAAAACGTCGGCCGCGTGAGGGCCGGGAACTCCGTGAGCAGGCGAGCAAAGTCGTTCGCCGCCGGGATGGCGCATGCCAGCTCGGTCGGCGCGGAGCTGCTCAATGTGCATACCAGGGAGCTGAAGGTTTCGGCGTTGATTAAACGACGCCGTTGGACGTCCACCAGCAGTCCGTGTGCGCAGAGGAAGTCGGCGCCTAGCAGAGCCATGGGCACGTTTGCGGTTACAAACGTCCAAGCAAAGCGTTGGCCGCCGAAGCAGAGGGTGACGTTGCGCGGGCCGAAGGTGCGGATGGTCGATCCGTTGGCCGCAACCAAGGAGGGGCCGCAAACCGCGGATTGCCTGTCCTGGTCAGAGGCGGGTATGACGCTCAGTTGGGCGCCGGTGTCGCACAGGAAGCGCCGTCCGGACGCTTTATCCGTGATGAACAGTAAGTTGCCCATGTGGCCGGCGCTCATGGCTGGTAATGAACGCCGGCCCGGCCGTTTCCCGGCCTGCCGAAGGTGCACGGGGGTCGGCATGTCCGGGCCTTCTGTCCGAACCTGGCATGATAGTAACACCACGCTTGGTCAGGTGGAGGCCCCGGTCGTCGTGCTGGAGGTGGTCGGCTCGGTGTAGCGGCCGCCAATTGCGTCGGCAGTTCGGTCGTCGACCGTGCCGGGTGCTCGGGCGCCATGGGTGTTGCGTCGGACGGCGGTGGGTCCCATGTCGCCGCTGCGATGCGCTGTCCTGCGGCGGAGATCTTGTCGGCTTCTCTGGCAAGGGCCCGGGGATCTGTGATCGTCGTGCTTGCCAGGGCGAGGCGTACCGGGTTAGGCAGCTGACGGAGGAACAGCTCCCGGAACAGGAATGCCGGAGAGTGCTCGCCGAGCAGTGAAAGCATGTAGTCCATTCGCTCGGAAGGGCGCGTGTCGCCGAGTTCGGGCAGGTCGAGCAGGCGCCGTGCGCGTTCCGCCGATGGGAGGACGAAAGCGTCGAGGAGAAGTTTCTTAATCGCGCCGTATTTGTCAGCAGCTGGCGGGCTCTCGAGGAGGCTCAGGGCGCGGGCCGCGGTGGCCGAACCGAGCGCTGCTACCACATGGTGGAAGCGGGTGTCGTCGGCCATGATGCCTCACAGGGCGAACAGGGAATCCGCCTGTGTGAACCAAACCGCCGCGTGAGCCTCCCAGAAGGTAGGCAGTTTAAGGGCGACTGCCGTGTCCATGTCGGTAGGTCACCAATGAAGGAGCTGGGGCTCCCACGTCGATCGGAAGAATGGACGCGACAAAAAGCTGGAATTCATCCGAGTTGCTTTAATCAAACCAAACACTCAGGCACTCTGAAAAGCCCGTTTATCGGGCAGCAATATATATACATATTATCCCGGAGCGTTTGCCCAGGAAAGGCGAGAGGGGGCGTGGCCCAGCGTCCTGGCTGCGGCCTGGCAAGTTGAGGGCGAGCCTGCCCGGGCATGCCCGGGCATGCCCGGGCGTCCCGACCGAGGCCTGGCAAGTTGAGTGCGGGCCTGCCCGGGCGTCCTGGACGAGCCCGGCATGGTGATCGCTCCGCGTCCTTGATAGGTGCAAGGCGATTGTGAAAACCCAGCGGTAGCCGCTACAGTATACTATATGGCTGCTACAAGTTCTTGGTCGCCAAGTGCGAAGGGCAGTCCTGTGACATTTATCCTGTGCAATACAGGTGCATGCCTAGAATGGTAAGGGGAATTACATTGCGTGTTGCTTGCTTGTTTGCTTGGATGTCATATCAACTCCTGCTCATATGATCGTAGTGTACTGATATCATGATTGTTGATTTCCTTCCAGGTGCTGTAGAGATTGATTCTGATTAAACTCAGATTGGAGTCACTGTTGTATACTCTGATTTTTACAACACTTAATCAGAATCTTCTCCTGTCATCGTTCGGGATCGGCATGATGCACAAACCTCTACAGCTACCCACCTTCGGAAGAGATCCTCAAGCGGCGGACGCGCCAAGCCACCTCAAGCATTGGTTGAGCTTACTGACAAGCTATCTACAAACTCATACCGACCTCACGGATGAGCTGAAGCGAGCTGTTCTCAATTCCCATGTGACGCATACCGTTCACGATTATATATCCCATTGCGCAACATATGACGACGCAATAAAGGAGCTACGCAGTATCTTCATCAAGCCTCAGAGTGTCGTCTACACTCGATATCAGCTTACCACGAGGAGACAGGAAGCATCAGAACCTCTCAACCACTTTGTTCAAGAATTTCGTCGCCTGGGCAAGGAATGCGCTCATGAGGTCCAAACGCACGAGCAGGTGTGTGACGATCTCTTGCGAGACGCGTTCGTCTCTGGTATTTACTCCTCATCCATATGACAACGTTTGCTGGATTCGCCGACCCTGACTCTACAACAGCCTTACGATCTTGCCCTAATCCTCCAACAGGCCCAAACTCAATCCAGAGGCGTATGGACGCCCTTATGTCATGGCTGGACTCACCGGGGAGAGATGCCCGGAGAACGATGCTACTGTGGAGCGCCCTGTTGCTGAAATTCCATTGGAGTCAGAACCGACGGAAGCCCTCGGAGCCGAAGGTACGAGTCTGGCGGCGACCGTCTCGGCCGGGGGTAATGCTAAGTGCTTCTTCTGTGGGAATCGGAATCATCCCAGATCTGCGTGCCCGGCACGAGATGTTACATGCCACTTGTGCGCCCGGAAAGGACATTTCGTGAAAGTATGCCGCGCTTCACGAGGGCGGCGTTCCCGACCAACGCTGGCCGGCATCTCCTCAACGCGCGAGGCTCGACCTGTACTCCTAGAGGTCCCGACACTGCCCGGACCGCCCGGTTTTTCCAGCACCATCGTTCCAGTACTGATTAAAGGACAGGCAGCGAACGCCCTTGTGGACACGGGATCGACTGAAAGCTACGTTGATATGAGCCTCGTCCGACGGCACGGGTGGCCGATTCTGGGGACATCGCGCAGGATTTTCATGGCCTCACAGGCACTCTGGATGCGTACTAAGGGGTAATGTCGCGTCAAGCTAGTGATTAATGGCACGATGTACCCGGATGTTCGCCTAATGGTCTTGCCTACCTTATGTGCTGAGGTTTTATTGGGACACGATTTTCTCCATCGCCATGGTCGGTTGGAAATGACATTCGGTGGGGACACTACCCTCTCTGTCTGTGCTTTGGCGGGAATGGCTATTGAACCGCTGTCGCTATTTCCGAACCTAACTTTCCGAATTGAGACGCTATTCCCGGGCTGATGAGCAATTTATCACTGATGAAACAAGCTGACTCCTGAAAGAAGCAATAATCAAACCCAGCCGATCGCCTTGGCATGCGCAAGTTTTGGTCGTCCAGACCGAAAATCATCGCAAGCGCATGGTGATCGCTTACTCACAAACCATAAATAGATTTACGGAATTGGACGCCTACCCACTTCCGGGGTTGGATGCGCTGGTTCGAAAGGTCGCACAATACGTGGTGTTTAGCACCCTCGATTTGCACAGTGCTTATCATCAGATCCCCATCTGTGTGGCCCACCGGATCTACACAGCCTTCGAATCAGGCCAGCGGCTGTATCAATTCACGCGGTTGCCCTTCGGGGTTACTAACGGCGTTGCGTGCTTTCAAAGGGCGATTGATGACATTATCACTAAGGAACGATTAACGAACGTTTTCGTTTATCTTGATAATCTAACGGTTTGCGGGCGTGATCAAGCCCATCACGACACTAATTTGCGACGCTTTCTACAGGTCACATGCCAGTGAAGCCTGACACTCAACGAGGACAAATGCCGTTACTCTGCTCGAACGATAGATCTCTTGGGGTACAGTGTGACCCAGGGTAAGATAACTCCTGACAAAGAGCGTCTGCACCCCTTGCTCGACATGGCACCGCCACACAATCATGCGTCCTTCAAGAGAGCACTCGGATTGTTTGCACATTGTTCTCGCTGGGTCCAAAATTACTCCGAGAAGCTTCGTCCCCTCGTTGATTGCAAAGCATTCCCTATGTCTAAGGCTGTCAAGGTCGCTTTCCAGGGGCTGAAGCCAGACATCGCTGGCGCTACAGTGACCTCCATTGATGACAACATCCCTTTTGTTTTGGAAAGCGACGCGTCGGATCATGCGATCGCTGCGACTCTCTCTCAAGGGGGGAAGCCTGTGGCATTCTTCTCAAGGACCCTCTCCTCCGCTGAGAGGCGCCATTCGTCTGTCGAAAAGGAAGCCTACGCAATTGTCGAATCAATACGATGATGGCGGCCATATTTGCTCGGCAAATTGTTTGAAGTCATTACCGATCAGCAGAGCGTCGCTGCCATGTACGATACGCGCCATGCTCAACGCATTAAGAATGAGAAAATGACTCGATGGCGCATAGAGTTGGCTGACTATAGCTTTAAGATCACGTACCATCCAGGTCGGGAAAATCTAGCGGTGGATGCCTTATCCAGGCCAGGGGTTTGCGTGAGTCTAACCACCTTTGAGGACCTCCGCGTTCTCCACGAGACATTATGTCACCCTGGGGTATCCCACCTGGCTCATTACGTGCATTGCCGCAATTTGCCCGACTCTGTGGAGGACATTCGTCGTCTGTGCCGAACTTGCCCTGTTTGTGCTGAACTCAAACCGCATTTCTATAAACCGGATATGGGGACTTTGATTCAGGCTACCAGGCCGTGGGAGAGATTGGCCATGGTTTTTAAGGGTCCGCTACCGACTTCTGGTACATATCGTTATCTCCTCACGATCGTAGATGAGTACTCGAGATTCCCGTTCGCATTTCCGTGCAGTGACATGAGCACTGCTTCGGTTATCCGTTGTTTGCAGCTCCTGTTTGCGATGTTTGGGAATCCGGTTTATGTACACACTGACAGAGGTGCGGTGTTCTTGTCTCAGGATGTAAGGACATTCCTGCTGCAGCGGAACATTGCCTCTAGCTATACTACTCCGTACAGCCCGCAAGCGAACGGACAGGTGGAGCGATTTAATGGCATAATATGGAGGGCCATTACCTTAGGCCTTAATACCCGGGGACTAGGACCGGACAAATGGACCTGGATGATGCACGGGGCATTACACTAGATTCGGTCTCTATTGTGCACCGCTACAAATGAAATTCCTCACGATCGTTTATTTCGCTACTCGCGCCGTACCGGTGGTGTCCAACCTTTGCCTGGTTGGCTTGCCGAGCCAGGCCCTGCTTTCCTCAAGCGAGCAGTGCGTCCAAGCAAATACGATCTGCTCGTCGAAAAAGTCCAGATTCTTCAAACTAATCCTGACCACGCTCAAGTTCAACTGCTGAACGGACGCGAGTCCATGGTGTCAGTGCACCATCTCGCGCCATGCGGGGGTCCTGTTGGGCGTACGCCTAGCATGGGGAATCCGGCGATGGGGAATCCGCCGAACGCCACACCTTCACGCTCGCCCGATCCGATCGGTATAGTTGTGCCACCTCCGTCACCCGAGATGGGAGGCTTTCCCATTGGGGATGATTTAGGTACAGCTGTTGAGGGGCCCGATGTGTATAGAACCCGCACGGGGAGAGAAAGTCGTCGTCCTGATCGCTTCGGCTGGTCGTGATATGTCCCTCTGACCTTTCACATCTTATGTAATCAATTGTTCATTCCGGATACGCACATATTGCTGCATGGCTTGCTAGCAAGGTTCTAACCTCAGAGAGGAATGGAGTGAAATTGTATCCGTTATAAACAGGTGCTATTACAACTCCTGTCCACTATACGGCTACTAAAAGATCTTGGTCGCGAAGTGCAAAGGGCAGTCCTGTGACATTTATCCTGTGCTATACATGTGCATGCCTAGAATGGTAAGGGGAATTACATTGCGTGTTGCTTGCTTGTTTGCCTGGATGTCATATTGTAACGAATGTGGAAACGTTACAATGTGAACGTTACAAAAGTACGGTAACACCCTGTTAATGTAAATAATGGTCGCAGTCGGCCTCCTAGTTAATTCCATGAAACTTACACGCAGGTCACGATATATCTTTTAAATAGTGTATTTCCTTATTCCATGTAGGCTAAATATGTGTTTCCCACTAGATTGACTTTGCATTGTATCAAACAAAATAAGCGTAGGCCCTTCCAATTTCCCCAAAAACCTCCCTTCCAATTGCCTTCCGCATTTTGGGCGGTTTTCTTCAACCACCATTGGCCACGAGGTAGGGTTGGGGAAGAAAGGCGTGTCTCCACCTCGTCATAAGAGGGAAGGAGTGAACCAGCCCTAACAGCCAATCAACACCGCGGTGAGCGACCCGGTAGGCGTGCCCTCGGAGCCGGCGGCTTGATTTCGCCCGAGGTGATAAAAGTGACTGTAAGGGACTGCTTTACCAGATGACTTGGAGAGGCCTTGGGAGATGAGCAAAGAGACTGCACCAAGAGGATCGGTGAGATGCGAAACGCTCCGAGCCAAGGAGGAGAGGTACTCGGCAAGGAAACCAGCTTTGGAGAGACGCGCTAAAAGGAGGGAGACGGCTCCAACCCAAGAAGAGGAGCAGGTGTGCCGAACCAGCGCGTGACGTCTACCGCAGCGGATACACGACGGAGGGTTTCCCGCCAAAACTGCGAGGAATTGCGAGCTGCGGCCTCCCGACTTTGCCTCCCTCTCAAGCAATCCACCTCAAGCCCTACCTGCCTGCATTATCCCCTGTGTAAGTGTGAACGTCCTGTCCTGCTCGTTGTCTTGGGGTTAAGTAAAAATGAATAGTGTAAGTTAACGATTCGCTGTGTTACTGCTTCTTCCATCCATTGCTGTGTGTGTATAATAAATCTGTTCTTCCTCCATATTCTTCTTCTTCTTCTTTTTCATTCTCTTTCGGTCGTTTTAGAGGTTTCCCGATTGAATATCTGTGGGGCGATCTGGTCAACGTCGGGTGGAATCGGGTTCTAATCGGGGAGTAACTGTTCGGACGCGGTTAAATACACCACCGCTCGGTCAATATAACATCTAAAAGCCGCGTCTGTAACATTTGGTGTCGAGGAGTTGGATTCGGACCTGGGACTAAATTTGTTAGGCCCAAATTTTGGAACACCAATTGTACTATTAGAGTAACAATTGGTGTCGAGGAGGGAGATCGGACCCGAAATCGGACCCGAAGCGCGCTTAACGCGCTCAAAATTACAAGCTGCCGAAATTTATTTTGTTTTATAAAGCAAAAACCCGAATTTTGAGATCGCGCCATGGACAATCAAGGCGATCGAATGCCGGTGGGTGAGCTAGAGGAGGGGTTAGGAGTAACCCAGGATCAAATGGAGGGGAGCAATGAGGAGGCGGTTGAGGGGGTATCAGGTGCACAAAATGGCGCTCTCGCACACGTGGTTACAGCGGCACCAAATTTAGCCACGCCCATGGTCGCGGCAGCCGAGCCAGAGATGCCAGAGTACATGCGAGTCTTTATGATTCAAATGATGGCAAAAATGGATGCCCAAAATGATAAGTCCACCCGAGAGCGAAGAGAAATGGGTGAGCGGTTGGGAAACCAAATTGTGGGAATGAGGGCTGATAGTGAGCGAATGTTAAACCAAATGGAAGCAATAACGAACAGAATGGGTGACCGCATGCAAAAATGTGGGGAGACCATGGATCGCATGGTGGGCGAAAGGCTCCCAGGGGTGCACGACGAGGTAACGCGGGTCGAAAAGCGCTGGTTGAGCGAAGCGGAGGAAAGCACGGGTACAATGATGGGGGTAGAAATCGCGACACGGGGTTTGGAAAAGCCGGCGACCGCTGAGGTAGAGGAGGGTGTTTTATTAAAGCCAGCGGTTGCCGAGGTGAATAAAGAAAAAGCAGTGCTGGGAATTAAAATTGAAGAGATGACGGAGGTAGCCCGGGAATTGCAGGGAGAAATGGAATATGTGCAAAGTCCCTGCTCACATCACGATGCTGTGCTTAACCCGAATGGAAGTTTGCAGGTTCGCGTGGAGAAAAGGATCCCCCAGGTGAGTCGTGCTGTTGTGTATTGTGCGGGGAGATTTTGTAAGAGGATGTTTGGCGACAAAAGAATTGTCGCGCGATTGGGATCGATATGGCACCCGGGCGTTGGTGAAGGGTCCCGTGTGAGTGGAAATGGCACGCGGGGGAGAAAAAAGTGTGCGTCGGCGAGTGGGTGTGCTATAAAGTGTGGGAGTGAAACCGAGTGCGAGCGAGAATGCACGTCGGGGTGTACGGAGTGTGACACGAATAGTGAGTTGGTGATGGCGCAGGTGCGAGAGGGCACATCGGAGCGCGAGTGTGAAACCGAGTGCGAGCGAGAATGCACGTCGGGGTGTACGGAGTGTGACACGAATAGTGAGTTGGTGATGGCGCAGGTGCGAGAGGGCACATCGGAGCGCGAGTGTGAAACCGAGTGCGAGCGACAATGCACGTCGGGGTGTACGGAGTGTGACACGAATAGTGAGTTGGTGATGGCGCAGGTGCGAGAGGGCACATCGGAGCGCGAGTGTGAAACCGAGTGCGAGCGAGAATGCACGTCGGGGTGTACGGAGTGTGACACGAATAGTGAGCTGGTGATGGCGCAGGTGCGAGAGGGCACATCGGAGCGCGAGTGTGAAACCGAGTGCGAGCGAGAATGCACGTCGGGGTGTACGAAGTGTGACACGGAGAGTAAGGTGGTGGTGGAACGTGTGCGAGGAAGCACACCTGAGTTGGTCATGGCGCGGGTGTGGGGGAGCCCATGTGAGCGCGTTAGTGGGTGGATGCAAGAGTGCACGCCCATGGTGAGTGTTACGGAGGACGTAACGGAGGAGAGGTGTGGACCAAAGTGTGCGCGAGAGGTGTGGTGTGTAACAGGGAGAGCGTTGGTGGAATGTACGGACGGCGTTGGAACGCCAGGTTTTGTGAGGGTGAAAGGGGTAGCGTATGCTTGTGAGCATGCAAGTAAAGCATCAACGGTAATCGGGGTAGTGGTTAGGGCGACGGATAGCCGATGCGAGCACTCGGGGCGCGGTGTGATTTGTTGGGTGCGAGGCCCGGCGCGGGTCGATGCTGCGTCGCTTCTCTTCGAAGCGTCGTTGCCGATTCGGGCTTGGCCCCGCCCCGCACGGTCGAGTCCGGGCTTTGTCGGGCGAGGCGACCGGTCCGGTTCAAGGGCGAGTGGGAGGAGGCGGAACGGTGCCCCCTCGTGGGGACGGGGTTCCGACCGGGGGAGATTGAGCCATCGGGCCCGGGACCGCAAGGTGCCGCGCCGAGATGGTGCGTGGAGCCTCGGTCCAACCAAACCACCTCCCTTGAACCGAAAGCCGGACGGATTCAACCTGCAGGCAACCAAACCACCCGAATTCATTGCTCGGCTTCACGAAGCCGAGTTTAATGATGTCATGACGCACCGAGGCTAGGATATAGCGGACTGTGATGATGGTGATCGTGATAGTGATAGTGTTTTGATCCGAAATTTAGAAAAGTGAATAGAATTGGCAGTAATTGGCAAAATTTTTGATTTATTGAATTTGGACGAACAAAATTTATAGTGAGAGACCCCCGATGTGGTGGGATGGCAAATCCACCATCCCTCACAGACGTGGGGCAAATGCGCAATAGCTTATGGAGTGTATGGCAGTGAAAACTAGCCCGGGTGGGTTAGGATATTGATAGGGATCTAGCGAAGATGACATTAGGTGACGTTAAGTTTAGTTAGTGACTGATACCTGTAGTGGGGACGCAGGTAGATTAGTATGGATGATAATGACGAGGGAGCGCAATAGTTTAAAGGGACGACTGGGAAGTGCAAGTTTCAGAGGGGAGTAGTTAGCTGAGATGATGCCGTGTGTGTGAGGATTGAACAGGTGAGAATGGAACAGGTGTGATTGCACAGGTGTGCAACTGAACAGGTGTGTGGAGCAGTGTATGAGGGAGTAGTGGTGATTGCGTGTTGTGTTGACCAAATGGTCCAGGAAGAAAGGAGGGTGCAGGTGGCACCAGGTGTGAGGGCACAGGTGTGCAACAACAGGTGTATGTGGCTGTGTGGAATAAATGGTAGTGTGGAATATCTGGAGTATTGGAATGGATGGTTGTGGAGTCAGAATGGTGGAAATTGTGGAGTGGAGTGGATGGTGCGAAGGTGTGAATGGGGGAAGAGTGGACCCCCATCACGGATACCCGGGGCGGGTAGTGTAAGTGTTAGGTAGAGGGTACAGGTAAATTGTGGTTGGATATTGGCATCTGTGGTGCGGGTGGCAGAATGGTATGTGGATGGGTGCATTAGTGTTGTGGAAATGGCTGGGCGTGTAGCCTGTTAGTGTGTGTAGTTGGTTTGGGCACTCCACCACTGTGAGGATGTCGGCCAGGTGAGGCCGCAGGTGGGCTCTGGGAGCCGGTAGTAGTTGTTGTGGATGGGGCCCGAGGATCCGGAGGACGGACCCGGGTAGCCCAGTGCCAGAGGGCACCATGGGGTGACAGAGCCAGGAGAGGGGCTGTCCCCAGTTAGTTAGGTTAGGGTGAGGAGCTAGGTAAGCTCGGGTGGCAACTACAGTGGTGGAGGTGTGCAGGTGGGTAGAACTGTTGGGAGAGCTAGACGTCGCAGCCCAGAAATTGTGCGAGAGCACCGGGAGATGAATCGGGGGAGTGAGACCCCAAATTGAGAAGCACCACAGTTTGGTCAATGGGAATTGGTTTTTAGAACCCATAGTGTAAGTTGGCCAATGGATTGGCAGGGAAAGACCCCGGGGTAGTGTAAAGTGTGTTAAAGTCATTTAGAAAATAGTTAGGATGAAGGATCTCCTCGCACCATCTGCATCCACTCACCTGAGGTGACAGGTACTCCACACCATGCCATGTTTTGATTATTTTTTATGATGCAAATGTTTGGATTGTGAGACGCATCATGACGTGGGTGTGACCTTGTGCGTAATTCCATCTCTCCCTCCTTATGAGGATTGATGATGAATTGGTGATGGCAAATTTTGAGGTAGAGGGATTGTGGTGACGAATTTGGTATAGGGGAAATATGGGGAAGACGTGACAGTAGTGACGAATTGGTAATGTGTAGATTTTGTACATATGGGGTAAGGGCAAGAGTAGGGTAGGCGACAGGGGGGTGACGTACGGTAGGGACGAGCTTTCTCACTTCGCCCTCCGTACGCATTTCGCCTTTCATTGCCTTATTGACGTGTACCCTTGTGACCTTACCCCTCGCTCAATTGTCTTTCTTTTGTCTCCCACATGACCTGTGCGCCATTGGGTGCCGAGGGGAGCGTGCGTGAGGTGGCCATTGTGCGCCCGAGATTCCCAGAACCAGCATGCATTGCGTTGATGTACCACTTTATGGACCGCTGTTCTGCGGCCAAGTACCACTTGATGGACCCCAGGTTCTGAGGCAGGGCACCTCTGTTGGAGACCGGCCATAGTGGCCAGGGAATCTTGCTTGCGGACCTCAGTAAGGTGGCACCTATGCCAAACAGGTGGACCACCCTTAGTTGGCCCCTGAGGCCCTAAATAAAAACGAACACAAGTTGTGCTTTTTATTATGTCCAAATAGGCCGCATGAAGCCAGAAGACGTCGGGAAGAACATCGGCCCAGCAGAGAAAGAGAAGACCACCACCAGTTGTTTTGTTGTGTTTATTATGAACCATGGTGACTGCGCACCGAGTGGTGCTTTTGGTGCTTTGTGGTGCTTTTGGTGCTTTGTGGTGTTTGGTGCTTTTGGGTGCTTTGGTGGTATTGGTACTGGTGCATCGATGCAATGCGTGCTGTCTCCTCCCTCCCAACAGGAATTTCTTTCTCTTGTTCCCTAAAAAAAGAAAAGAAAAAAAAAAAACACAGGTCCTGGGTTGCGTTGTAAATAAGAAATCACGTCATTGTAAATAACTAGGGCATGCCCGTACTATATCTATATCTAAAATTATATCCCCCCCTCTATTTACATGAAATGGTTTGGTCCATGAAATGTTTTGGTCCATTCGCAACGCCAAAGCGAACGGCGAACGCTTTACATGAAATGGTTTGGTGCATGAAATGTTTTGGTCCATTCGCAACGCCAAAGCGAACGGCGAACGGCTTGCGAGTACAGTGACAATCCCCCCCCCCCCCTCTATTTAGATGAAATGGTTTTTATTAGTTTTAAAACATAGTTTAACGCCAACATAGCGGCAACATAGTTTGCAAACGTGAAATAAATGAATACGCTCTCAAATGTGCCATCCGAGGCAGAGTGTGTCCGCCACGTTCGGCACACGCGATAGCTCGCTGCTCTCTGATTGGTTGAATCGTTTTTTGGACATAGCTCGGTAAGTAATTGTCCGATTAATATGAAACCTTGAAAAGGCACATCCTTGGGTCCCCAGCAATATACCTGGCAAGTTTAAAGTATATCGGACCCGTGGTTGTCGAGAAACAGCGGTCACAGACAAACGTACAAACAAACACACAGAGATTACTGGAATTATAGATAGATGCTCCCCACCGTAAATGTATAGTTTGAGAATAATTCCGTAATTCGGTTAGCTGTGGGCTTGAGTCTGTTAGACAGGGTGCAATGCAATAGGGGGACATACTTATTTGTGTTTTAAGATTGTCACACTCAGGGTCAGGTTAATTGTAGAGGGAATTACACCGACGTGTCACACTAAGTTAAAGTTTAATAGGCCCGAGCACGGGCCTGAAGAAAGGAGGGTGCAGTGTAACGAATGTGGAAACGTTACAATGTGAACGTTACAAAAGTACGGTAACACCCTGTTAATGTAAATAATGGTCGCAGTCGGCCTCCTAGTTAATTCCATGAAACTTACACGCAGGTCACGATATATCTTTTAAATAGTGTAT
The DNA here is from genome assembly GCF_964187855.1 of Myxine glutinosa. Classification (NCBI taxonomy): domain Eukaryota; kingdom Metazoa; phylum Chordata; class Myxini; order Myxiniformes; family Myxinidae; genus Myxine; species Myxine glutinosa. Next base: position 68,687,503 of record NC_136269.1, on the reverse strand, counting down.
TTCCTTATTCCATGTAGGCTAAATATGTGTTTCCCACTAGATTGACTTTGCATTGTATCAAACAAAATAAGCGTAGGCCCTTCCAATTTCCCCAAAAACCTCCCTTCCAATTGCCTTCCGCATTTTGGGCGGTTTTCTTCAACCACCATTGGCCACGAGGTAGGGTTGGGGAAGAAAGGCGTGTCTCCACCTCGTCATAAGAGGGAAGGAGTGAACCAGCCCTAACAGCCAATCAACACCGCGGTGAGCGACCCGGTAGGCGTGCCCTCGGAGCCGGCGGCTTGATTTCGCCCGAGGTGATAAAAGTGACTGTAAGGGACTGCTTTACCAGATGACTTGGAGAGGCCTTGGGAGATGAGCAAAGAGACTGCACCAAGAGGATCGGTGAGATGCGAAACGCTCCAAGCCAAGGAGGAGAGGTACTCGGCAAGGAAACCAGCTTTGGAGAGACGCGCTGAAAGGAGGGAGACGGCTCCACCCCAAGAAGAGGAGCAGGTGTGCCGAACCAGCGCGTGACGTCTACCGCAGCGGATACACGACGGAGGGTTTCCCGCCAAAACCGCGAGGAATTGCGAGCTGTGGCCTCCCGACTTTGCCTCCCTCTCAAGCAATCCACCTCAAGCCCTACCTGCCTGCATTATCCCCTGTGTAAGTGTGAACGTCCTGTCCTGCTCGTTGTCTTGGGGTTAAGTAAAAATGAATAGTGTAAGTTAACGATTCGCTGTGTTACTGCTTCTTCCATCCATTGCTGTGTGTGTATAATAAATCTGTTCTTCCTCCGTATTCTTCTTCTTCTTCTTTTTCATTCTCTTTCGGTCGTTTTAGAGGTTTCCCGATTGAATATCTGTGGGGCGATCTGGTCAACGTCGGGTGGAATCGGGTTCTAATTGGGGAGTAACTGTTCGGACGCGGTTAAATACACCACCGCTCGGTCAATATAACATCTAAAAGCCGCGTCTGTAACAATATCAACTCCTGCTCATATGATCGTAGTGCACTGATATCATGATTGCTGATTTCCTTCCAGGTGCTGTAGAGATTGATTCTGATTAAACTCAGATTGGAGACACTGTTGTATACTCTGATTTTTACAACAAGTATTACAAATCAACAAATCAGCTCCATCAGCAAACTCCAAAATCCTTTCACCTTCTCCATTCCTCACACCATATCCGTAACCCCCATGAACTCCCTCAAAACCGTCCATACTCCTTCCCACATGTCCATTTAGGTCTCCTCCTACCACAACAACTTCCTCATCTTTCACATTTTCCATCAGCTTCTGTATAGCACACCAGAACTTGTCCTTCTCTTCATCGCTCCGACCAACCTGCAGAGCATATCCCGGGATGACGTTCACCAAGAGCTTTCCAATCATAATTTTCACCATCATCAACCTTTCACTCACTCTAGTCACACTCACCACACTGTCTACAAACTCCTCAGAAAACAGGACACCAACACCATGCACGCCTTCTGGGCACCCTTGCCACACAAACTTGTATTTCTGTCCCTGCCTACCCTTCACCATTCTCACACCACTTCCCTTCCATCTCGTCTCCTGCACACAACATATGTCCACTCTTCTTCTGACCAATACTTCCACCACTTCTCCTGATCTTCCGGTCATTGTCCCTACATTCCATGTCCCAAACCTCAGAAACCGATCTCCACGTCGGGCATCAAACGTTTCGTCGTCATAAATGCAGTGATTTCCACCCTTGCTTTGATCAGGTTCCCCACCTCGAGTTTTGAGAGAGGGAGTGGGGTCCCCCACGGGGTACTTCGGCTGTACCCTGCCCATATGTA
>NC_136269.1:68573194-68680694 GCF_964187855.1 Myxine glutinosa | reverse complement strand
ACTCTGATGAAACTTTTGTGTCTATTGGATCAACGGTTGCCAAGAAAATTAATAAACGATTTTAACATGGCGCGTGTACCACGTGACGACCTATGACATCATAATTATCACTTCAATTCGCCACTTTTTTCTGTACAAAAAATTATATACGTACGCAAACGAGTGCTTAACACAAATTTTGGCTTTACGAGAGCAGGATAATGAATAACACTTGATATTAAATCAGGGCTGGAGGGGAAACATACGTCAACTAGAACAATGCAACTGTGTCGCCAATATGCCTCCGCATAGTCCCACAACGGGTAGATGTCATCACTCTGCATATGTATGGGTAGGAGATCACATTTGTGAAGTTTCGTATTGATCGGACAAGGTTCGTTTTTCTATCCAAGATGGCTGCCAAACCGCGTGACCTATGACATCATTTTCAAACTATATGCAACAGTGCTGTTAGATGATATTTGTAAAATTTTGCATCGATAGGGTGAGCGGTTTCAGAGATATAATTATTTAATATTTCCCATCAATCCAATATGGCTGCCAAACCATGTGGTCTATGATGTCATAAATTTAATATTTCAATACAAATCGGTCATAGATCATGTGCATGCAATTTCTGATTTTTAGGATAAGTAATTTGATTAAAACATTTTTGTCTGGAATACCACTTCACCTATGATGTCATCATTATCATTCTTTTGTTCTCCATTGGGAGTACTTGACAATGTGCCAAGATTCAAATGTTTCCATTCAGCGATTTCCGAGAATTTTTTTTAAATTATTTGCTTTTAATCGAAGATGGCTACCATACCACGTGACATATGACATCACAATTATCATAAAAACATTCTGCATGGGTGTCACTCCTACACTGAAAGTTTCGTCTCAATCGGACATATGGTTGCTGACAAAAACGAGGTTTAGCCCGTACGGAGGATGGATGGACGGACAACCCGAAAACATAATGCCTCCGGCGACTTTGTTGGCGGAGGCATAAAAACCAAAGGTGAATAGCCCTTACCTTGTAGTCATTAGCAAATTATGTGGACTGTGTGTACTGTTTCGTGTGACTTAACCAGCACTTTCTAAGTTATGCCTTGTGTTTTGGGCTTTTGACTTTCTGCAAAACTTCAGCAGACCCAAGGAGTGTGCAACTACTGTGTTCACAGACTCACCAACTTGTTTTCTAGCTTCGTCACACATGTGCTCTTTGTACTTTGAGACGTGCTAGCTTTCTCCTTGTTGTGCTTTCATGTTGGCATGGGTGTAATGTTGGATGGTTCGGTGCATCCACAACTCAATGCGACTCCATCCAGGCTTTTTATTCATTCGCTGCACCGCTTTAGCATACATTCTGCATGTCAATAGATTGTGGTGGCCAGAACAATGTAATGTAAGGTTTGTGTGTTGCACTACATGCCTGGAGTGGCGTTTTCAGGACGTTGTTCACGGTATTGCTGAGGGCCAGTGAAAAAAGAACATCACGATTGTAGTTCACGACGGACAACAACACACCCGTCTCTGATGCAGCTCGAAACTCCATCTTGATTTCGATGACCCAGGCTGGATTGATATGGTGTGGAGCTAGAGATACAAAAGCAGGCAAGGATGAGAGGTTGCCAGAGTACAAAAGGGAGGGGAAGTGATTTGGGGACAGGAAGACAAAAAAAAAGGAAAAATAGAAGCAGACTAAATATTGATTCATTTTGTTTAAACCGTTCATGTTGGGAAGGCGGAAAGCAGCAAGATGTCCTCCAGGAAAGTAGGTCCCAGGCTCGACATATTGCAGGCATGGCAGCCGGCCCAACCCTGGAGGAGGTAGTGGAGAGCTGGGCTCTTCCTTACCCATCCAGCTCCATTGACGAAGACAAGCGTCCAACCTCGGATTCATCTACTCATGGAAAAAATAAGAGAAGGTTTTATTGAGAGATGGAGGCCTTTTTATGTTGAAGATTAAGGACAACAACAGAAAATAAACAGAAGACTCGAGATCATTATAGGCAAGCCATTCTGAACAGTATAATGGAGTGTGGTCGTACTCCATATGGATGGATGGCCGGGTAATCTATTGGGCCACTCGAGAGAAAAAAACACATGACTTGGCGACAGCCGTATCAAATTGTAACTACAACAGCTGTCCCAGCAATGGCTGCTGATAGCTTATGGAATTGCTGCTGGCCATTCAGTAATGGTTAGAGTGCCTAAATCTGGGACGTCGGGGTTTGAACTCCGACTGAGTCATACCAAAGACTAAAAATGGTGCTTGCTGCTTCCTCGCTTGATGCTCAGAATTTTAAAAGGATAGAGGATGCACAAACATCCATAAGTTGGTAATAATAGGACAGCCTTTGATGGACCGAATGGCCTCCTTATGTGATGGATTTCCATGTAAGGGAGCATCGTATACGAGTATAATAAAAGCCTTATTCTGTCTGTTTGTCTGTCTGTCTTCCCTTCGATTTTCTCTGAAACTACTCGACCAGGGACCAAAAACCCATATCATTATGAAGGTCTTTATCAGAGGCCTTCTGGTTGAATATTCTTTTTTCATTTAGTAATTATTGAAAGATTATGAAATACTGTATTGGACAATTATTTAACTTAAACACCCAATTAGGTTGGATGAATGATTTTGGGCTTACCAATCCACTATTTTTTTGTATACACTCACGGATTGGGGAAGAACTAGAACACTGAATGCATCAGGATGCAACAGAACAAAAAGGAACAGTAGAGATTTGGGGGGAAACAAAAAACAGCAGGGTTGAAGGACAAACCACAGGGAGACTTGGACAAATCATGGGTATGGGGAGGAATGAGGGGTAAAGGGAGGACTCATGGGGTGGATAAGATGGATGCAGAAGCAAACTTTCAGGAAGGAAAAATGGAAATTTCAAAGGAAGAGTTCATCGTATTGCTTGGGGATATGGGGGCAGGGTGTGGGTAGCTGGGGGAGGTTACGGGGGTAGACAATATCATGGTTTTGGATGGGGGATGATCTGAGATGGTGGTAAACAGCTGTCTTGAAGACTTGGAGGAAAGTGTGAGATTGAAGAGAATGTGGAATTTGGTTCCACAGGCAGGACAAAATAGAAACAAATGAGTGGTGGTGAGCAGAGATTGTAGATTTTTGAAGTTTCACCAGATAACCAGAAGGGGATGGTCCGCATATGCTGTCCCGCAGAAACCTGGGGGTGTGGGGAGAGACAAAGCACAGAAAGAGCAGAGGGTGCAAGACCATAAAGGAGGTGGAGACATCAGAGGGGCCACCGAACTATCTGTGATGTGAATGTGGTAGACCCATAGACTAATATACAGCTTCATTGCAGGAGATTCCAATAATCTTGAAGGCCTTGGTTTCCACAGTGTAAAGTTGAGCAAGGTGTGGGTATGAATCTATGAAGGCCTTGCAAGGGGTGAGCAATACTCCATCAAGCTGCGAATGAAGGCCTGGTCAATGGATAGGAGTTCAAGTGTGCCAAAGAAGGACTTTGTATGATGGAGGATAACCAGCCGGTAGCTGGCTTTGGAGGCCAACATGGGAGGGATGGGGAGGATGGCGAGAGGTGTGTTGCCAGGCAGTCCTTTGAGAGATGGTGGTGGTTCGTGTGTAGCCTGTGTCTCGTTGCATCATTTTCTGGGGGCGCAGATGCCGCTGGTGCAATACCTCTCTATCATTATCAGTCATGGAGTACTCATTTCACCAACCTCGGAAGGACGACAGGCTGAGTCAACCCACTTGGTATTAATTCAACGGCATGACAGTTGCTAAAACTCAGGACCCGATGATCTTAAGCCAGCCACCTTAACAGTTAAGCCAACACCAGGCTTCATTTAGAGAGTGACAGAGTGAGAGTGTGGAATTTCTCAGAATTTAAAGACATATTCCAAGTGTTTGATCAGCTTGTGATTTTTTTGTTCAAGGTCTGAATAGAGGGAAGAGGCTGCAGCTTACCTTTCTGAAGGATGAGGGATGTCACAGCAGAGGGGTGAATGTTCAGAAAATAGATAAAGGGGATTTCTCCAGAGAGTCAGGGAGATCATTGATGAAGATTAGGAATAGGAAGGACTCACAACACTACCTTAGGACAATCCAACCTTGACAGGGATAGGTGATGAAAGGATTACATTGAGAATCACACATTGGCTGTGAGAATAGAGGAAGTCAGTAAGAATACGAGAGTAGGAACAGCATGTCCAAGGTAGAGTGACCTGTTCTGAATCTGAATTGATGATCCGAGATCAAGCCATTGGAGAAGAGGAAGGATTTAATATCAGAAGCGATGATGGATTCCATGACCTTGCTGATGATTGGGAGCAGGCTGATTGGTTTGTAGTTGCAAGGATCTGTTTTTGCACCTTTTTTATGTAATGCGGTGATGATGGCTGATTTTTGTTGTTTTGTTTGATGTTGACGTTGCCAGAAACTTCTCCACCTTCTCAGATGCAAAAGGCATAGAGTCCAAGAGCAGTTGAGTACGACATCAAAGGATGCAAGAGTGAGGGTTTGGGAACACAAGATTTGGAAGCAAACACAGAAGTGAGGTATTTATTCTCTCGAGAGGGGTCGGCTATGGTACCATTGATAGAGAGGGAAAGGATGGAGGGGAAGCATTCTTGAGAGACAGACTTAACAAGGCAACACCAAATTGTAGAGGGAGACAAGTTTGAATGTTCAATCTGGAGATTGGACAGATGTTGTTCTGTAGCTCTTCTAAGAGCGGATACACACTTGCTGTGGGCTTTGTGGAATGATCTCTGATTGGCTTCGGTCGGGTTTGCATTCCAAAATGAGAATGTATGCTGTTTCAGAGCAACTGTCTCACCACATGGGCAGGAAGAAGGGTTGGAAAACTGAAGACGAGATGGGATGGATTTGTGCCAAAGAGACAACAGGTTTCTGTGTAAGAATTCCCATGCTGAGTTCATATCAGGGGCTGTATATATATGTATAGGAAACCCATCCTGAAGAGAGATGACTGATTGCAGTCCCTGCCAATCTGCTTGAGTGAACTGTCAGACTCACCGCCATTGAGGCAGCGCTCTGAGAATAGCCAGAGAGATGTTGACTCTGAAGCATGTGATCAGATAGTCCCATTGGAGCAGATGAAGTGGAGGAGACATTTGCAGCGTAGTTTGTCATCACCAAGTCCAGAAGGAAGGATTTGCCTTAATCTCCTTTGCAAAGAAAAAAAAGAAAGCAATTGAACATATTTAGTAATGGTTACATCACCCCCATACAATGAGTCACATGACGCCATTGCAGGGTTCCGACTGCTGCTTGGCTTTATTGACAGTATAATGCTGCTATTATAAAGGCGTATGGGCCTGCACTGAGTGCCGCCTTTCTTTTTCAAATATTGTTTGTAGCACTGAAAAAAAACGGGACAAATAGCGTCCTGGGAAGCTATGAAACATGACTCGGGACATTAGGGTAAAAAAAACCCAAATATCTGAAAAAGAGGGAACATCTCGTCCGCCTTATCATTGTGGAATGAAAAACATGAAGTTTTTATTTTTATTTTTTGAAACGAGGAGGGGAAATAGGATAACGTCGAGGAGGTATAAAGTACAATATTTGGGAAGAAAGAAGAAAAACGAGCAACACTCAGACAAAAGGGACACAGAAGTGTGGACATAGTGGGCTATCTGAGGAGTACAGACCTTGAACAACATGGAAATTAATTCAACAAATACAGCACAACAAGGTATTATTTAACATGGAAAATTGGACAAAAACACAAACGGCGACACAGGGACTTTAATGAGGTGGAAGCGGCAGCTGCAGATTCGAACAACATGTGGAAAAATCCCCGAACCGGAAGTCAAATAATTTTTAATGAAGAATCGCGAGATGGTGGAATCTTGTGTGTGAATTTAATGTTCTGTCATTATTTAATTTTAACCTTCTCCTTAATGAATGGGAATGGGAACGTTGTTAAAAACAGGAAGAAATGGGGGAGAGGAGGACTGGGGGTCAGGGGGTGGGGGGAGGAGAGTGTTTTGAGAGGAGATTAAGGCATTGGGAATGGGGGGAGGGGGGGGGGAGTTGAGGACATGGCATTGGGAATGGGGTTGTGGAATTTGCGAATGGGGGGAGGCGAGTTGAGGACTTGAAGAATAAAGGGGGATGGGAGTACAGAGAGTTGGAGTGGGGGGCAGAGAGGGGCCAGAGGAGTTGAGCCTTTGCGGGGGAGGGAGGGGCGGAGGGGGGGGGGGGTGAGGACTTGCAGTGGGAGGTTGGGGACTTGGGGTGCGAAGTTGATTAGTTGGGATAGGGGTGGTGGAGGAGGGGGGTTGAGGACTTGCAGTGGTGAGGGGATTTGAGGCCGGAGTGGGGAGGGCAATTGAAGACTTGGGATGGGGGGGGGGGGCTTGAGGAATTGTATTTGGGTATGGGAGATTGAGGACATGGGTTTGGGTTTGGGGGGGGTAGGGGGGACGAGATAGGGGGATAGGACGAGTTGAGAATTTGGGATTGGGTGGTGTGGGGGTAGTGAGGGGTCTTCAGGAATTGAAGCCGCATTTTACATTACGCGGAATTATTTATTGTTATTATAATTATTATTGTTATTATTATTATTATTATTATTATTATTATTATGGGGTTTGCTGTCTTACATTTATTTTATAGTCTATTATTATTAATATTATTAATCAGGTTTGTTGTTTTACATATATTTTATAGTCTGTTATTATTATTATTAAGGTTCGTTGTTTTACATTTATTTGTTAGTCTGTTATTATTATTATTATTATCATTATTAAGGTTTGTTGTTTTACATTTATTTTATAGTCCATTATTATTATTATTATTATTCATCAGGTTTGTTGTTTTACATTTATTTTATAGTCTGTTATTATTATTATTAAGGTTCGTTGTTTTACATTTATTTGATAGTCTGTTATTATTATTATTATTATCATTATTAAGGTTTGTTGTTTTACATTTATTTTATAGTCTATTATTATTATTATTATTATTATTAATCAGGTTTGTTGTTTTACATTTATTTTATAGTCTGTTATTATTATTATTATTATTATTATTATTATTAATCAGGTTTGTTGTTTTACATTTATTTTATAGTCTGTTATTATTATTATTATTATTATTAATCAGGTTTGTTGTTTTACATTTATTTTATAGTCTGTTATTATTATTATTAAGGTTTGTTGTTTTACATTTATTTTATAGTCTGTTATTATTATTATTATTATTAAGGTTTATTGTTTTACATTTATTTTATAGTCTATTATTATTATTAAGGTTTGTTGTTTTACATTTATTTTATAGTCTATTATCATTATTAAGGTTTGTTGTTTTACATTTGTTTTATAGTCTGTTATTATTATTATTAAGGTTTGTTGTTTTACATTTATTTTATAGTCTGTTATTATTATTATCATTATTAAGGTTTGTTGTTTTACATTTCTTTTATAGTCTAGTATTATTATTATTATTATTATTATTATTAAGGTTTGTTGTTTTACATTTATTTTATAGTCTATTATTATTATTAAGGTTTGTTGTTTTACATTTATTTTATAGGCTATTATCATTATTAAGGTTTGTTGTTTTACATTTGTTTTATAGTCTGTTATTATTATTATTATTAAGGTTTGTTGTTTTACATTTATTTCATAGTCTGTTATTATTATTATCATTATTAAGGTTTGTTGTTTTACATTTATTTTATAGTGTATTATCATTATTAAGGTTTGTTGTTTTACATTTATTTTATAGTCTGTTATTATTATTATTATTATTATTATTAAGGTTTGTTGTTTTACATTTATTTTATAGTCTATTGTTATTATTGAGGTTTTTTGTTTTATCAGTTCAAATGAAAAAAAAATGTTTTATTGGAGGGAAGGAATTATTAAACATGACACCATTTTGACCAATATGAAATAGCGATTGAACATTTATTAGCACAGTACGAAGTCAAAATCTATGTTATGTCTCTCTGCTGTTGGTGTATTTCCCCACTCTCCACTATTTTGTTCCAGCTCGACCACCAGCCTCGACTTCTTACAAAATCATGTGGACTGTCAAAAAAGAATTGTAAAGAACACCAGCCTGTTAACCTTTTGACTCAAATTATGTTATCTTGTTGAAAATCTAGTTGGCAAGGAAAAGGAGGGGAGGAGATGATAAGGCCTCAAAAATTGGGTCATGACAAAAAGAAAATGGTGGGTCAGGAAGTAGAAAGTGCCTAGTAACAATTGTCATTATCAAAACCATGATGATTGATGGGATAATTGTCTTATGATGGAATAAACGAGAGGGATACTGATGATTGTTGATGCAAATACCACTCACTTGGTCCTTAATAACAGCAGAGGGAGGTAGACCGCCAACGTAGACCTTTACCGCCTCCACCCCAGGTTTATTCTTTAGTTTCAAAGTCAGCACCCGCTGCTGAGCTACATATACCTTGATCATTTTTTGCGTGCGCTCCAACTGGATCTGCCACACCATAATCATCAGCATTGTCTGTATCGTCCTCAGAATAATTTCAGAAAAGTGGTACAAGCAACAAATATTGTTTGCAGTTTTATTGTTAACTTTAAAAAAAAAGAAAATATCGAGACCCATGGAAGAGTTAGTTGACAGAGGGCGAAAGGGCAACAAAGTGACAATAGGGCCATAATTGAACACAATAAACAAGGGGATAAAAGAAGAGGATGAACTACCAGGGATAATGGGGAGAAAGGAGGACGGAAGGAAACAACAATGTGGGTAAGAAAATAGGTTCGGTAGAGTAAGTGAGGTGGTTACAAGAAATTGTGGGTAGGGAAAGAGACAGAATGAGTTACATCGGAGAAGAAATGGGGGAAAAAAAAAATCAGAGACCACTGGCCTGTCTGTGATGTGAGAGCGAAAGTCCTTTGCTTCAGCCTCGTGTGCAGGGAGATGTCAATGACGTTGAGAGCTTTAGATTCCAAATAATTCATAAGAGGCAGATGTAACCCTGGAAAACCAGCCTCATGGAGAAATATGCCCCCATTGCGCTGCAGACGAAGGCCTTGTAGGCTGCAAGAAGTTCTGATTTGTCAAGGAATGACTTGGATAGATGGAGGATGCCTTGTCTATGACTGGCTTTTGAGGCCAGATTTTCATCACGGTTGCCCCAGGAGAGGTTATGGCTGATTCCAATAAGTACTAGAGACTGAACCTCGTCCAGTGAATGACCATGGAAATCAGTGGTGTAGTCTAGTTTTTTGTAGTGGGTATACTGTGATTTTTCCCTTCCAGCCTCATAGTCACCCGTCCCAGAGCGACGCGCCCCGGAGCGACACCCGTCCTGAAGCGACACCCCATAAGCACCACCACACTCACTAATGCATACAGTAGGTGACGTCAGATCCGGGTCACAGGTCACGGAAGCCCCAATGCCATTAGTCAGTGCTTCTTAACACAGACGGGGTGAATTTTATCAAATCAAATCAAATTTTATTCATATAGTGCATTTTAGGAATGAAAGTTATTTATATAGCGCATTTTATGAATGAAAGTGTGAAAGTTCTGTCACGAAACTATGTTGTTACGTATCCTCGCGCATTTTTAAGTGGGTATACGGAAATCCTGGACCTTTCCTAGTGGGTATATGGCGTATACCTGCGTATCACGTAGACTACACCACTGATGGAAATAGATAGTCGGATACGTTTGATTGTCCTCCCGGCATGACTGGGTGAAACTGAGATTTGCTGAGATTAATAAATGGTCCATTTATCAGACCGACATCTATTCAATTCCACATCAGCAGAGAGTGTTTTAGCTGCTGTCAGTGGGATTGGGGTACTTTATGACATATTATGGTGTTATCTGCTAAAAGGAAGAGAGGGTTTCCATAGAATTGGAGAGGTTTCTGATGTAGACTGAACATATTGGATGTTGGGTTTTTATAACACTGGGGTAAATCAGTTATGTGGAATTATGCGGACATTTTGAGTGTGGCATTAGGGTTTCGAGGCACCATTTTTCACCTTTTGTATTATTTTGGTTCAACAAGCAAACCATCCCTGACTCTCATAATGACTGCAGCATATTTTAAGGGGATAGCTTTTGAAGACAAGTATTGTTATGAAAATGTAAAAAAAAAAAAAAATTCACAGTTGTTTTTTATTGTATTTATTATTAATTTTACATGCATATTTATTTAAAAGAGTTTCAGTACTTTGTAACACTGAATTTTACTGTGTAACATTGGGTCAGGTATAATGAAGGATTTGGAAGTTCGACTTGTGAAAATTTGAATCTGTGCGAAGAATACAAAAGTCAGCTCCTATTAATTATTTTCTAGGGTAACAACACCGCAGGTAAATGAAGAAATTATTATGCCACAGCACAGTGTAACCCTGGACCACTTTCAAAGGGGACCCTGAAATGGAGTTCATTGGTCAAATTAATTACCTAATTGACAATGCCACTGATTGGCCTGGTAACAAAGAGTCCTGAAAATATGACTGTGGCATAAAATGTGATGAGGGAGAGCAGAGTCTTCGAGGTCATCAGAGAGACAGAGAGCATTTGGAGCTGCACAGGTGTGACAGAGGAAGGAGCAAGTCTGATTCAACTATATGGGTCAATCACCAATGAAAGATTGGGACTAAATAGCTATGGCCTTTTCCATTATGGCAGTTGTGAACAACTGCAGCTTCATGGCTAGCTGAGCATATCACAGTGGTTCCAGCGCAAGCCTCGGACAACGTTGTGGCCTTACGCTGCATTACTACCGCTGTTGATTCAAGGAACTGAAGTGGGATCTTCTCGACTTTCCATCACTTTCAGGACTTCTTTTTTCCTCATTAAACAGATATTTTGGAAGATGTGGCTGAATGCAGAAGACAAGAATGATTTAGTCATGAACTTTGACAATTACAGTGTGAAAATGTAATGAAAAATACGCCAATAAAGAAGACTTAGGAGATGATTGATAACATAAGAAGAGGAGGTTAAACAAATTCTGGCTTGCATGGCCACTTACTGTTGTCCAAAATCCATCATTCACAATAGGACCTCCCCTGATAAACCCTCCTCCAGTCGGTCCTGAGGCCTGGAGCTGAAGTCGACCATATTTAATGGATAGTGCGAGCCAATCATCCTCAGATCGTTGGTCTTCTCGGGAATGGGTATTCCGCACTCGCTCGGCAAAAAGCACCAGTCCTTCTGGATCAAAGGTTCGCAGGTCAAAGGCCAAAACCTCTCTGAAATGGCAGGAAGAAAAAAAAAAAAAAGAAGCAGTTACAATGTCTCCCACTGAACTAGTGACACATTAGTCCAGTTCATAATGTACAGATTAAAAGTTTTGTTCACTTTTTGTAGAGATTTGCTTATAATATACATTTTTAGAAATGTTATGATATACTGAATACGAAAACTAATGTTTCCATTTTTTAAAAAAGTCTATGGTGGCAATCTTGGATTTTAAAAATGCCGACTACTGACAACTTATCTTGCCCAATATCATCCCAGTGGAAGCTACGGCCTTTGTATTTTTAATTTGTCCTCCTATAATTGTATCCCCTCGATATACTGTACAGACACCGAAAATGAATTAATACTACACTAGCCGAAACCCGTGGAACATCCACGGAAGGGAGGATGTGGTGTATGGATAGAGTGTACCATTATGGATGGCATAGGGGATTTCCTTGTCCGAGTAAGAGTTAGGAAGAAAGATGAGAATGAAGAGTGCGTATATGAACAACGTATTTATTGCAATCTACTTAAATGACAACGCTACGATATACTTTTGAAAATATCACGTACCGTCTCGAAGTCAATGCCATCCTTTTATCTCTTCGTATACAACTCACTGATTTCTACCTTATCGTGAACAGGGTAAAGCCTACTTTGATAATCATGAACGGTGGCAGATGCAGGGGTTGGTGAAACGAAAGGGGGTGGGGGGGGGGCTGATCATGACCTACCCGACGCCACATGGCCTACGCCATTTGTTGAGATCATGGCCACAACGGAAACACAACTGGATAGGTAGGGCCTAGGCCTATGCCTACGTTTCGTCACTCGGCAAAGTACACTTTGTTTTAAGCTTTCAGACGCTGAAGCCTTGTTATTTATTGCTTTATATGATACTGATGGGCTGCTGATCGGTTTCACTTCGTTATAATCACAGTATATGGAAGAAATTATGGTAAACCCACCTGATGAGGTTAGCGTACACCGCGATCGATGACACCGGCACAAATGGTGGAAATGCATGCTCTGGATTGTCCACTCAGTGGACGGCTTGCTGTCGCCTTCGACTGTCCAATCAGCGGACGGCTTGCTGTGCCTTCACCCAGCAGACGCCAATACGATGGCGTCGTATCGGCCGTTAATCGGATGCTTTTGGGCCCCAACGTCGGCTAATTCAGATTTTTCGAGTATGGCTGTACGTGATAAACAAAGAGCGCGGTTCGTAGATCGTAAATCCATTAGTGCCGTGGGCATCGGGTCACTGGGTGCGGCGTAAAAGGGATAACAAAGTCGAGTCCTTACGCTATTATTATATAGATGCTTGACCTCTTGCAGTACTTTGACCACATCCGGCAGATGGTGAACGAGAACCTCGATTATCATGAACATCAACCAGACTTGTAAGGCAAAGTGCTAGTGAGACTGGGTGAGCTGCATGTCATCATGGCTGCCTTGAGAGGACTCTGCTCTTCAATCAAAAACTCTGGAATAGACGACGCCTGGATTGAAGCTGATCTGTATGGTTGTGACGCAACCATTTTGATCCTCAAGTGTACACACTACAACAGTTTGCTGTGTGTGCACATCTACTCTTACATGGCACTGTATGAACTGACAGTGGAGCAGTTCCAGGAAGAAAACCCTCATCTGAAAGATATTGCCTAGAATCAATGACTCGGGTAGAAGAGGCAGTCCAGAACAAACACACAAAGACTGAATCTGTGAAGCATGCAATGCCCATCTGCTCCAAGTCTTGACCAGTGATGATGTGATCAAGAAGATGCAGGAATGGGAAGCACAAACATTATAGAATGCTATGTTTAGAGCAATGATGAACTACTTGCATCGATGGAGACGATTTTGTACTTTGTATCAACATCCCAGAACGCTGATCTGAACCTTCATCTTGAAGCTGTAGAAACTCTCGGCAAGCTGTTCTACACAATGGACAGGATCAAGTACAAGCGACTCTGGCCACGCACGCTAAATAGCAGATATGCAACACTGAATCACTCAGTCAACTCAGACACATGGAGGGAACTTGAAGAGGGCAACATCTCAGTCGCCAAAACTGCCATCCTGTTTGTCTACATCAGGGCAGACCATGCCTGCGAGCATCTCTACAAATTCATGAAGATCCGTGCTGGGCTCATTGGAATCTCCAATAAATTCAAATGCACTGCAATGCTTCTTCATAATGGCTCGTGAGCTGTCCTGCCTGGCAAAATAATTCAAAGGCCAGTTCGATGTTGGAAGAAGGAATGCTGTTGAGCACCACGACCTCTCACCAACTGCAGTTAAACGTGAATATGGAGCAGTTGAAAAAATGAAAGGTGCCATGATATGAAGGTGAAAGGTGCCTGATAACCCATGCGTATATCCAAGATCAGTATGTGCAACACATACTGAACATAGAAGACGCTGGACAGAAACTGTACGAAGATTATGTTGCTGAGTGGATCAATGGGAACGTGAGCATCTGGGCACCAGTGAAAAGACAAAACTACAAGATGTACATGTCTGGCAACAACTGGCTGGCAGTCAATATTCGTGACAAGACCATCGGTGCAACGGAGACCAAATATCTGTTTGGCAGACGTATGGTCCTTGTCAGATCAAGCCGATACGTGGACCAGAAAGAAGCTATTGGCAACTACGAGCTCACCCTGAGGCCTAGTGCGCTCTTTTCCCCATGCGGGGCAGTGTTGACATGCAGTAACAAGTTCAAGCTCCTCTATATCCTTGAGAAGTTGGCAACAGAGGAAGCAGCACAAAGTGACTCACTGCCAGACAAAACAGCTATTGAAGTTGACAATCTCCATTACAGCAAGAAGGTTGCAATTATAGATGGAATGGTGCTTGTCCAAAAGCTGATTAAGAAACCAACAACAATTGTGACAGTGAAGGACCTCAGCAAGTGTTTCAATTACACACCGACGGACCTCATGCAGAACTTTGATGGAGTCATTGTTGTGTTTTTATACATACAAGCCAGATTCATTGAAGAGTACAACCAGGCAGAAGGGATGCCAAGGGAAGGACCCAGTCCAGTACCAAGTCAGAGATGAGACGAGCATAAAGTACATAACGATGAGCAGATTCCTATCAGATGAGTCATGTAAGATGAAGGTAAATCCAGAGCACTGAGCGGAAAATGACTCTGGACTATAGCAGAAGTTCCTCCAATCTGGTCATCACTTCAGCATCTGGCCAAACCAGGAGCACCAAGGATTTGGGCCCCTTTGACAAAAACAACAATGAGGAAGCTGACACGTTAATGATGTCCTGTCGTATTTGCAGCAAGACAAAACCCAGGACACGTACAACCAAAGTTTTGCTCACCTGGCACAGATGTTCTGGTCCTGGCCATAGCCATCTATGATTTGTTGCCAATGAAAACCTCCATCTCCATAGCATCAGTGTTTTACAGATCCAACCTTTCTGGGAGGCCCTAAGGCATTTCATTACATCTGATGAGACAGAAGTGATGGAAAAGCTGCCGACAAACTTGGCAAGATTTGTGTGTGCTGCCTACTGCCCAAAAGGAATTGAAATCCACATTCTAGAGCTGCAATGGCAGGTCAGGTCAGGTATGGGAGCATGTGCCGGAGCAGCGCGTCGCCGCATCCACTTTCCGAAGGTACTCCAGGGGCTTCTGTCTGGCCATCTCCCAGGCTGATGCCTGGCCCATCCCTATCTCCTTAAGATACCGATCAA
Source organism: Myxine glutinosa (assembly GCF_964187855.1). NCBI lineage: Eukaryota > Metazoa > Chordata > Myxini > Myxiniformes > Myxinidae > Myxine > Myxine glutinosa. The sequence goes on along the minus strand of NC_136269.1, from coordinate 68,665,765 downwards.
CCTGCTGCAACCATGAGGCACGCGGTCGGCCCGTTGGCCTCCTCCACTCATGAGGCTGCCTTGCTGAGAGTATCTGGTGAGCTGGATCAGCGTCCGGAAAACGAGCCACATGTCCATACAGCTGCAGCTGACGCTCACAGACCATACAGGAAACAAATCTCATCTGAGTCTCTTTCAGCAACCGCTCGTTGGACGCAAAGTCCGACCAGCGATAGCCAAGGATTCCCAGAAGAGACTTTGTTCCAAAGAAGTTGTCTCATTCTCTGGCCCTTGGTAAGGGTCCAAGTCTCACATCCAAGAGCAAGACTGGAAGCACCAAGGACTTAAAGACTCTGACTTTCGTCCTCCTGCATAGATAATGACAGCGCCACACCCCATGATCCAGTGAATCCATGACTCTCCAGACCCAACCCAGATGTCTATCAACCTCTGGCTCACAACATGCGGAGACATGAATAACACTGCCAAGGTAAGTGAATCTCTTCGTGACCTCAACATCTTCGCCACAAACAGGCACAGACAAAACAGCAGCATCCAAGATGCCATTGAAAGCCTGGATTTTTGTTTTGACCTAGGAAATCCGTAATCCCAGTGGCCCCGCCTCCTCATTCAGTGCCTGGAGTGCCCCCGTAAGAATATCCAGCGTCTCCACAAAGATGACTGCATCATCCTCGAAATCAAGGTCGGAGATCTTGACACTGCCAAGCGATGCACCGCAGCCTGACCTCTCCGACATCCTCCCCAGAATATAGTCCATACAAGCGCCGAAGAGTATGGGAACCAGTACACACCCCTGCTGAACTCCAATAACAACTGTAAATAAGTCAGAGATGGAGCCACCGCACCTCACAGCACTCTCAGTACCAGAGTATAATTCATAGATGCAAAAAGAAAAGCATTGCGTAATAAAAAAGGTTTCTTCAAAAGCATGGCGGAGAGCAACAAGCTACCACCTACACTTGGTACTGTCAAACAACACATCCTGAGGGTACATGTGCAGGCCCGAGTTTGGGGACAAGCAAGAACTGCCCAGGAAGTTCCCTGGATCCATTGCAGAATGACTACTACAAGGATGAAGATGACCAGCTGAAGCTGATCACCATTGATGTTCCTCCAGCACCAAAGGCTATTATATAATAAATGTTACATGCATTATGTTTGAATAACATTTTAAAATGCTAACCATAACCAGAAAAATGTCGTCTTTGTATGCGATATTGTCAGTTTTATGATTAAATTGAGAAACAAATGGTCTTTTATACCAAATATTTTTCTTTCTGTTATACTTACCTGGTTGTACTTGGTATCGCTGGATTCCTTATCCCTTAAGATGCATGTTTAGCCACCGAAAGCACTCGGCTATTTTAGGGTTGGGGTTAGTATTAGAAGTGGAGATAATTGGAAAATTGATTTTTCAATAGTGGTAATTTTGAAAATCCAAGATGGCTGCCACAGAGACTTAAAAAAAGGAAACATTGGTTTTCTTATTCAGTATATCCTAACGTTTCCAAAAATGTACAGGAAAGCGAATCTACACAAAAAGTAAACAAAAATACATTATGAACCAGATTACATGGACAGCGGTTTGTTTTTGGATACAAGTAACAGAAAAGTATTTATGCATCAAAGATCAATTATGACATTTTGTTTTGAGAAGAAATAGAAGCACAAGGCAACACACAATGCTGCAGGAACATTCCCATATTCACCCTATTTAAATACGACGAGTGGGCCCACATTTTTCTTTACGGCTTAGCCCATTGGGCAATGCCATCTAGAACAGCGTTTCTCTGTCTGTATGTATGTCCCCACAAAAAATGTACACCAATCAGATCTGGTCACATGAGAGAGGGACAACATTTAGTAACCATTACAGTTGCATATTTTAGAAAAAGGAAATATAATAACCTTCTGTGGAACGTTTTGGGGTCCCAGAGGGTGCCGTAAGGTAGGTAGGAGGTTTCAGAAATTCCTCAATACAATTATGATTTTGAAATGTGATCGACACGGACCTTGCTCCCGAATCCGGAAGTGAACAGATGACGACGGTTGGCTGGTTTGATAATATCTATTGTATTAATTTGTGATTGGAATTTGCTGTTTGGATGATGCTGAATGATGATGCTGTTTGATGATGATGAATGATGCTGTTTGGAATGAAAATAGAGAGATATTGAGTTTAAAGCAGAATGAGGAAATGACGTAAGGATTTCTATCCGTGACATTCGCGGATTCCATATTTGCAGTTTCGCCATTGACTGGATATAGCAACATTCAGACTGGGTACATTTTTTGGCCAAGTCCTTCACGAACCTGATGTCAATGCCTGACGTTTGACTGAAGGTGGCACCAGAATGTGAAATTTATTGGTTCATCATTTGCCATTCTTACATTTGCTTACATTATTTTCACTGCTAACTGACACCCCACCCAGGTCGTACCATCCTTTTCAACTAAAGTATCAACCAAGCCTGGCTATGCCGTTATCAGACTATTGGTCTTGTTTTTCCATTAGACCAAATTTTCATTGGTCCTCATGGCCTTGTAGCATACTTGCCTACTGTAGTGCTTGAGCATTAGCTTACCTTTCACCAAGCCTAGATGTGCTTGGGCATGGCAGAGATTATACATTCGTTATTATTATTTTCAAATGACAACTATTATTATTGTTGTTAATATTATTAGTATTAATTAATATATGCTTTGTTACAGTGTTGTCATTCTTATTATTTATTTTGTAATTAGAATGCCATGCCATAGAAGGACATATTAAGCTGCTCTATACACCTTAACATGGTGTGCGTTTAAAATAAGGGAATTATTCCAGATTAGTTTTGGTTAATTGGCCTAATCAACTCAAAATGTCATGATGATCATTTCGGTGTATCACATTCCACATCAGAAAGCTCCAGTAGAAATCCACAAAAAAACATGCCTCACACACACCTTGTCCATTTATAGTATATCACCATCTTTTGTCCATCACTATGATACACTGAGTAAAGCTCGTGGATGAGGAAGATTTATAAAATAACACTTACGATGTATTGGGTGGAACTTTAACAGTAAGCAGGAAAACAGGATTGGTTTCTGCATCTGGACCAATGTACAGGTGCGTAGACAATGTCTCCAGCTCAAGGTTTATGCATTCCATCACTGGCTGAAATGGAATGAAAGTAGAGAAGTACATTTTTGAGCTTAATCTACAAATAAGTGAAAGATGAAAAATATACAAAATGTGAAATGTAGAGAAATTATGAAATTTGAGGCCTGTATCAGCTGAAATCGATTAGGTTTTGGCCTCAAGATGGATGCCATGATGAACAATGGGTGCTGTAATTGAAGTTTATTGTTTGCTTTAACTCAAAAAACTAACAAGGCCTGTATACCTGACATGACAGCAAATAGGATATTGTAGAACTACATCTATGTTCAGCTACATGTTATACATCCCTGCCACCTTTTCTTGTAGTTGTCCTCTGAGGTTACATGAAGAAAAGTCAGAAAACGTTATAATTTACGAGGACAGGTTAAATTATACGCACTTTACAGAAACCCAGATGCTGGTGGAGGATTGTTGTTTCTCAGGCGAATTTGGTCAGGGTTGTGGGTACAACTCGTCTACTCTTCTCGAAAGACACCATGGGATATTTCATGTCCATTAACAACCAATGCATGCAGATGAATCCTCTGGCCTAACCTCCATACTCTGGATGGTACAGACATTGATGCATCGCCTTGCATGCAAAATACCAGAATTAATCTACAGCTGGGACAAGATTCCAACCCAGGCTAGAAATACCTCTAAGTCCTCCAGGCCAACCCCAACAAAAGGGATACCACCCTTGAAAATGGATTTCTACCAATTTATAAAAAGCATATTGCAATTTGCCTCCCGATCTACTTCCTCAGTAGTAAAGCCACACCCTCAGCCAAATATACTACTCCACAGCTTTGTGCTGCATACGAAAGATGAAGAATCTGTTTCCAGAACTATCCATAAAACTTTCAATATAATTGACAGCAGTGTTACTTGCAGTAACAGTGTTTCACTGTAGTATTTCATTTGTAGGATGTGTGTCACATTCAAACCTTGCATGTTTTGAGGTCAGAACTGAGTATGTGTCCAGCACGTCCATCACACAGGCATTGGTATCCACCAATCGTGTTTATGCAGATCTCCTCACATGGCATGAGGTCCCGACACTCATCCACATCTGTACGGGCACATCCACAGCTCTTAGCACTTTATCATAGCCTACTCATGTCAACCAATTGCTTTTATATACAAAGTAGTTCTTCCTCGGTGAATTATTTATTCATTAGACTGCATTCAAAAATGGTGGATGAATAACTTGTAGTGGAGTTGAGTGTTTAACTATATTCTTTTGAAGACTCGTCATTAAAAAAAAAAAATCTAGTAACATTGTCTTTTTCACCGCAAGAAACTATTGTTGATTTGTGGTGGTGTATGCCTTGATTTGCAAGGCAACTAGGACTGGCAGCATGGCCTACACTTTCAAGGTACGCACACTCACCTCTAAACTTTCAACCTGGTGTTTGAAAGGCAGGGTGATTGCTCAATGTACGTACTTGGATGGACGTGAAACTGTGCGTCCCATCTGCTGGCATTAGTTGGTGTATGTTAAAGATCCCACGGTGTCTTTTGCAAAGACTAGGCAAGCTATCGCCAGCACCCTAAACATAATACATCATATGTGTGTGTATATATATATATATATACAGGGTGACTCAGAAGTAGCGCCCGATTTCTGTTTATATATACATTTATTTCTACCTTCTTGTACACTGTAATACAAATGTATATAACGATTTCTGTTTCTATATATATATATATATACATATATATATATACATATATATATATACATATATATATATATACATATATATATATACATATATATATATATATATATCTGTCAGTTGATTGTTTGTTGCGGATCTCAGCGCTGGCCTTCTCCCCTTACCAAGGGGGGATTAGTCCCCTTGTCTTTGACTGGCCGACGGGACCTGGGACCTATGACGTCCTTCCCGGACAGCGCGAAATAGGGTTTTAGGCCGAATTCACGATTACCTAATTACTTGCGCTGCCCAGAAACGAGGGGATAAGCCCCGCACGAACCATGTGTGTTGATACGCCGAGCGGTGCGTACACGCAATCCGTGCCGTTTAGATGGTGAACCCGGTTCTAGTGATCTTATTCGTGCCACGCTTAGTCAATGGCGAAATCACAAAGGCGATCGAATTGGAAAAAGGAATAACAGGTTTATTTACACTATACCATGATTCCAGAAAAAGGGGACACAGTGCAGCCTTATACAGTCTTACTTAATACCCAGGACAAATGGGCCCGTCTCACACACACACACTCACACGGGGCTTGCACCTGTAGGATGATGATCCGCACGTCCAGGGATGGCTCTCGTGCAGCTCCCTCCGGTCTCCGGCTTGTCCCATGCAGATGGTAAGAGGCGAAGGCAGGAGCTCGTAGCGCGCCGTTTGGACGCACAAGGTTATTACGGGGCGAACGGTAGGGGGGTGGGCTCTGGTGCGGTTGGTAGTTATTACTGGCAGGTTTATCCGCGTCTACTCGCACGGCTGAAGTAGGCGCTATTCGCCACCGGCGCGTCTGGCCGCTGACGTGTACTCGTGCCGCCAACGCCTCTTCTTCTTCCCCTCCAGCGCGCACATACTATGGCGAGTTACAGTTCAATGCCTCCAAAGCGAGCGAGTCCTCAAATCCTCGAAGTCCTCTCGATAGCAAGTCCTCGCATCAAGCCCTCTCCCAACAAGTCCTTCCAACCAAGTCCTTTTTCCACCAGTCCTCTCAAGGGCTTTGTGCAGCGACTTATATCGGCATGCCCCGCGAACCTTCTCGAACTCACCAGACGCGCCTCTCCACGCCCTCTCACGCCATGCCGCTAGAGCCCTGATTGGCTGGTGGCTCTTACCGGCATCGCCTCTGACGCTCCGATCTCAACGCCGCCACCACCCCGACCCCGCGCTCCTCCTTCTCAGGCCTACCTCGTGTTACTCGACTAGTGCACAGCCAATGCGTAACAAACTGGATCGAGCAGCCAATGCTTAGCAAACTGAGCAGGCAGCCAAATGGGGCACGGGATGGATTCCGCCCATCGAGGTGGAATTGGAGGGTGGACGCAAAATGAACGGGACCTAAACTCATGTCTTTACACAACGCAGATATTACTAGGGGAAATGGCCTATACTTCCACATACTATGACATAACTAATACGACAAGTGGGCCTATGTGTTGCTCGTGGAACTAACTATGGGGGGCAACCCTTTAACCTTTAATGATCAATATGTGCAAATCTCAAAACCGTAGCAATATATATATATATATATATATATATATATATATATATATATAGAATCAAATGAATCCATTTTGAGTTCCCCAACCTTTAATGAGCAAATAAATAACTGCTCGACGTTTCGATCAGCAACACGGATAAACGTGCATCCACTGACCTTTCTCAAGAGTAACGTAAAACAACTCTATACCCTCCCTTATATAAGGGGAAAATGGGGTGGGGACACCGAACCACCAATCAATGCTATTCTGGAACAACTCGTGCCATTCAAAATTAAACTGTAAATCAAAAACAAAAACCGTTGAACCAACTGAAACCACACATTGGGATGTTACATCAAAGCAACCGTTAAATCACACGTTGAAGCAAACAAAACGTAGCATAATTCAAATAAATCTATGAAAAATAAACAACATGATTAATTGCTTCAAGTGATGATGGTAACTTAAACGAATTAAGCTAAACGGATACATCGCAAAGCTAAGGTAAGAATATATACCCAAGTGACAGTAACCAAAGTAGTAATTTAAATGCTTGGTGACACAGTTTCTCTGGTACATTTCTGCATGAGAGGGCCAAAAGCTAGTGGTAAAACCAACACCTCCTCTGTGAGCGACCCCACAGACTCCTCCACATGCCATGCCTCCAAAATCCTCCTTCTTCGTATACTGGGGGTTGCACCCAAAATGCTGGCATTATCCCATAGTGGAACATGGCCAGCCTTCAGGCCATGTTTGGCAATGGCAGATCTCTTTGGATAGTTGCACTCGAAGGCCTTGTGGTGCTCATTGACCCGTTGTCTTAATGTTCTCCCTGTCTCTCCAATATATTCTGCCCCACAAACACAGGGAACCCTGTATACCACCCCTGCCCGGTCATTCCTGGAAACTTACCCTTGACATGCATCAGTGCCTGTTTCATGGTGAACATAGGTTTGTAACTTACCCTCACACCTGCCAATTTTAAAACTCTGCCAATCCTTTGGGACATCCTTGGCACAAAAGGCAAAACACAATAACCTTTTGGTTGTTCCTGTGGGAAAGACCTGTTGCGAGGCTTCGCCAAGATTGCATCCCTTTTTGGTAACAATTTGTCCGGGTAGCCATTGATCTTCAGCACATCTTGTAGATGTTTCACCTCTCTCCTTTTATCTTTGATTGTCGTTGGTAAATCACGTGCCCTTTTAAGGAGGGTGTGCACAACAGCTTGTTTGTGGTCCATGGGATGGCAAGAGTCAAAATCCAAGTACCGGTCAGTGTGAGTGGGTTTCCTGTAAACAGTGATGTCCAAATTTCCTCTTGGACTCCTTGTCACCATGGTGTCCAGGAAGGCAATGGATCCATTCCGTTCCTTTTCAAGGGTGAAACTGATGGAAGGAAAGGTCTTCCCAATAGCCTCATGTATGTTACTAACTGACTCGCTGGGGCAGATGACAAACATGTCGTCCACGTAACGATATCATACAATTGGCTGTGGTATTAGGGATGGGATGGTACGTTCCTCCAAATCATCCATCACCATGTTTGCCACCACAGCAGATACAGGAGAGCCCATGGTGGTACCAAACACCTGTTTTTAAAATATCCCGTTAAAAACGAAATACGTGGAGGACAGGCAAGCATTGAGAAGACGACACACATCTGTGTGATTTAACATGCCCCCCGCCTGTTTCCAGGAATTGTCTTGTAATAACCGCCTCCCGGCCACTTCGACCGACAAAGCTATGGGAACGTTGGCAAACAACGTGGATGCACGCATATTCAACACACACACACACACACACACACACACACACACACACACACACACACACACACACACACACACACCACACACACACACACACACACAAACGTGAATGCACGTTTATCCGTTTGCTGATCGAAACGTCGAGCAATTATTTATTTGCTCATTAAAGGTTGGAGAACTCAAAATGGATTCATTTGATTTTAATCCCAACCGCAAGTCATTACTTTATATATATATACAGACTTGGCATTTAATATGGAATCTTTTTTTTGTGGGGGTGAACTTACTTTTCAAGATGACTTAGAACCAAAAGTTCATTGGAATTATGTTGAAATTATTCTCGATTTTGTTAATGTGACCTTTAAAAGAAACATAAACCACATTTGACATTTCGAAGCAAATAAATTGATCCTTGAAAGTGATGTAAACTGATATCGAACTCAATTCACAGACAGTAATGCGTTAAACTTCTGTACGTTTTCCAGAAGTATCTCTTTATTTTGCACATTAGCCAAAACAATTTTCAACATAAACAAAAGCGAAATTATGACTGGGATTACGGACAGTAAAATTACAGTTCAGTACTTCGTGTCACCCCCACGAGCATTCAGGAGAGCACGTACACGTCGAGGCATGCTGTTCACGAGATTTGCCAGGGTTTGGACAGGAATCGCTTGCCATGCAGTGACAATAGTCTGCTGCAATTCACGCACAGAGGTAGGCTGCTGGTCCAAGTTGTCGATTTGACGCGTTAATTCTGCCCACAAGTTCTCTATCGGATTCATATCCGGGGACATGGCAGGCCACTACATATGCTCTACACCACGGTCAGCAAGAAAGTGTTGGATCATGCGAGCACGATGAGGCCGTGCATTGTCATCTTGGAAGACAAAGTTTCCTCGAAAGGCTGCACAAGCAAATGGAAGCAATGTTTCTTCCAGAATGACCCTGTACTTGAACTGGTTCAGGTTTCCATTCAGAACAACAAGGTCAGTTTTGCCCCCTGCATGAAAAGCAGCCCAAACGGTCACCCCAACACCTCCAGCTTGGACTCTTGGCACTATACAATCTTCCTTGTGGGCTTCATGCACTTTTCTGCGCACTCGGACACGGCCATCTTGACGATAAACCAGAAATCTAGACTCGTCACTGAAGGTCACGTGATTCCAGTGTCCTGGCTGCCATTGACGGTGCTCTCTGGCCCACTGCAATCGGCGCTGGCTGTGTTGTCTGGTCAGGCGTGGCTTTCTCAGGGGATGCCTGGCACGATAGCCTGCTTGAACCAGTCGTTGGTTGACTAGCCTTCTGGATACAGCCACATTTGTCAGTTGCTGCCACTCAGCCCTAAGCCGATTAGCTGACTTGGTACGGCCATTGCAGACTAACCGGTGCAGCTGGCGATCATCTCTCCTTGTGGTTCTGCGTGGACGTCCTGGCCTCGGTATTGGAGTAGGGACACCCCTCTGAGCATTTCGTTTCAGGATCTTTGACACCTGACCTTGAGTGATGCCATACTGCCGAGCAATAGTACGCTGTTTCATGCCAGAATTTCGTAAAGCCACCACTCCATGACAAACAGCATTGTCAAGTTGACGGACCATCTCCAGAGGAAGCGGCAATAACTTTTGTAGATGTGCAGCAGTTGTTTTCCACTAATACAGAATGCAACAACCCTTATATACCCGATTGTGAAGCCAATCGTCAAATGTACCTGTCCTTACATTTTGTCACGCCACCTGTGATATAACCCTGTTATTGACTTCTTGCTGCGAAAGACAATCAGTGACATGGTTCTTTCAACAAAGACATCACCGAAGGGTAAAATAAACTCACCAGATTGATATACTGAGTTCAGAAAGTAAACCCAAGTCAAGAAAAGAAAAATATTCCATATTAAATGCCAAGTCTGTATATATATATATATATATATATATATATACATATATATATACACATACACACACACACACACACACACACACACACACACACACACACACACACACACACACACACACACACACTCCCTATAGAAAGTCTACACCCCCTCTCAAACTTTTCACCTTTTGTTGCCTTATAGTCTGGAATTAAATTGCATTAAACAGACTTTTAAAAAATCTTTATTTACACCTCGTAACCCACAACTGCCACGTGAAAAACAAATTCTACAAATTTCAGAAAATTTGTTAAAAATACAAAACGAGATTATCTTGGTAGGACAAGTGTCCACCCCCCTTATAATAGCAATTGTAAATTAGCTCAGGTGTAACCAATCATCTTCAAAATCACACACCAAGTTAATTGGCCTCCACCTGTGTTAAATTGTAGTGATTCTGATTATTTCAGAATAAAATCAGCTGTTCCTGTAGGTTTCCTTTGCTGGGACGTGCATTTCAGAGCAAAGAATAAACCATGATCACCAAGGAGCTTTCAAAAGACCTCAGGGATAAAGTTGTGGAAAAGCACAGATCAGGGGATGGGTATAAAAAATATTTCAAAGGCCTTGAATATCTCTTGGAGCACAGTGAAGACAATCATTAAAAAGTGGAAGGCATATGGTACCACCGAGAACCTGCCTACTGTATATCAGGCCTTTCCTCCTAACTGGATGACCAAGCAAGGAGGAAACTGATCAGAGAGGCCACTAAGAGGCAATGGCAACTTTGAAAGAGCTCCAGGCCTTTATGGCAAAGACTGGTCACGGTGTGCATGAGACAACAATATTCCAAGCACTCCACAAGTCTCGCCTGTATGGTAGCCATTACTCAAAAAACCCACCGAGTGCCATTTGCGGTATGCAAAAAACCACTCTGGGGATTCTGAAGCCATGGGGCAAAAGGTTCTGTGGTCTGACAAAACCAAGATGGAACTTTTTGGCCTAAATGCAAACCCAACACAACACATCACCCAAAGAACGCCATCCCTGCTATGAAGCATAGTGGTGGCAGCATCATGTTATGGGGATGTTTCTCATCAGCAGGGACTGGGACACTTGTCCGGATAGAAAGGAAAATGAATGGAGCAAAATACAGAAACATCCTACAGGAAAACCTGCTGCCCTCTGCAAGAAAGCTGAAATTGGGACGGAAGTTCACTTTTCAGCATGACAACGACCTGAAACACACAGCCAAAGCTGCACTGGAGTGGCTAAGGAACAAAAAGATAAATGTCCTTAAGTGGCCCAGTCAGAGCCAGAACCTAAATCCAATTGGAAATCTGTGGCATTACTGGAAGATTGCTGTCCATCAATGCTCCCAGCGCAACTTTACTGAGCTTGAACAGTTTTGTACAGAAGAATGGGCAAATATTGCTCAATCAATGTGTGCAAAGTTGGTAGAGACCTATCCCAATTGTTTTTCCTTTGGAAATTGTGGGTTACAATGTGTAAATAAATGTGGAAAAAGTCTGATTTAATGCCATTTAATTCCATGTTATAAGGCAACAAAAGGTGAAAATTTTGAAGGGGGTGTAGACTTTCTATAGGCACTGTATAGTGTATATATGTGTATATCGAACCATGGTGTCTGTCCATGCATTGGTCTGTCTCCCGTTTATGGCAGCCACTTCCCATCCTGCATTTGAAAAGCTGTGCATGAGCAAAACTCAGCATTCACTTTGGAAATGACGGGAGAACAGTCATGAATAATGTTGATGCCAAATTTTATTTTGCAAGCAGGATATTGAGTAACTTACATTTTTACTTTTGCTTGTGAGATATAATTCACCACGGGACAAATTAACATAATCGTGGTGCCAGTTGATGGTGTATTTTGGTGTGTACAAACAAAGCACAAATTAATGGACATGGAATATTTTCATAATGGTTAACTGTCTGCACCTGTACAGGTTTGCTCGATTTTGTTGTAGCTGTATCCAAATGGACAGCGGCATGTGTAGTATCCAGGGTGGTTTTCACACACGATGTTTGGTCCACACAGCGTTGGATCTCTGAGGCACTCGTCATCATCTGTGCAGAAACCACAGGATGCACATGCAGGCACCACCACCAATCACCGATATATGGACAGGTACTTCCCCTCCTCCCTTACCCCCAATCACATGCATACTGTATGATACACAGACACACACTCATCACCCATATGTGGCAAATGCACCCCCATATATTACCTAGATATAGCCCATGCACCGCCAGCTACCACCTAGATATGGCCCATGCACCCCTACTCACCACCTACAATATTGAGAGAGGATGCCATAAGCATAACTAAGTGGAACAAACAGCCATCACTCAAACCTGCAAGACCATCTCGACCCAGCTACCACCACATGTGTACAGGAGATTTGAGCAGTGAACCATACACCTGTGTTTGCCTGCTGGCCACCGATCTCACCTCATCACCACCCCACAACCCCCTCCCTCCTAGCACCACCATGCACTCCTCTGGGGCAGGCCAATGACATGGGCACGTCACAGCACCGGCACGGCATGGACACAGCAAGGACCTGACGGTGGGATGCGACACAGCACAACCACAGACACAAATGGCATCCTGGGAACGATGAAGCAGGACGATTTTGTAACATACAGGACACTGGGCCAGCCTGCGGTATCCATGCTGTGTCGTGTCTGTGCTGTGTCACCTCTGCGCTGTGCCACGTCTGTGATGTGCCATGTCTGTGCCGTGCCCCGTCTGTGCTGTGCCGTGTCTGTGCCGTGCCCCATCCGCGCTGTGCAATGATGTCCGTGTTGTGCCACGTCTGTGCTGTGCCACGTCTGTGCTGTGCCATGTCTGTGCCGTGCCCCGTCCGTGCTGTGCCATGTCCGTGTTGTGCCACGTCTGTGCTGTGCCCCGTCCATGCTGTGCCGAGTCTGTGCCGTGCCCCGTCCGTGCTGTGCCGTGTCCGTGTTGTGCCCCATCCGTGCTGTGCCGAGTCTGTGCCGTGCCCCGTCCATGCTGTGCCATGTCCGTGTTGTGCCACGTCTGTGCTGTGCCACGTCTGTGCTGTGCCACGTCCGTGTCTTGCCATATTTCTTCTGGAGTAATATAATTGATTTATCAATTGGTACAAAAATCCCTTATAAGCTGTCAATTGAATGGAAAAACAAAACCTACCAATCTGTAGTGAACATAGGACCGTCGTTTTAATCTTCCCCAATGCATCCATTCTTGCCATGTTCGTCTGCATCGCTCGAATAAGGCTTGAAAAGATACGTCTCAATAATTCCCCTGAAAGCGTTTCCATCACTAATTTTGTCTCCAATAGTTTCTTCAAAATCGCACTAATCAGTTTCAACACACTGAGAACCTTCAGTTGCTGATGAGGGTGGAATCAATATGGCAATCCGAGCTCAAAATACACTGTTTCTCTATGTAAGTCGCCATTTGAATAAAGGTAAAGCCATTTGAATAAAGGTGGGCGTTCAGAGTGTGACGTCACAGGCAAAAATTGAAAATCGACACTTTAGGGGCTTTTTTGGCACTTTGTGATTGGTAAAAAATAAAATTCTAAAAACTTTTCCCTTAAAATTAGACCGTGATTAATGATTTTCAATGGTTTTCAGAAAGAAAAAAAAATTGTGTTTGGATTCCCCTTTAAAGAAGATACACACATGCATTGAGAGTTATGTTGCATTAACATCAGAGGTACCATACTCACACCTGTCTCATCGAGATTTGATTCTTGACCCGATGATAAGATGTCAAAATAACGTATTGCTTGGCAATTATACTAACCCTCCAAGAATAACACAAAACAAGCACCTAGGTGCTCCATTACATCTGAAATTGATGAACCCAATTCAAGAGGAAAACTGACCAGTACAAGAGCGTAGGTCTAGCTCCGTGTGGTAACCCACATTACATCGGCAGTGGAAAGAGCCATCGGTGTTTATGCATACATGGTCACAGCTTGCCTTGCCCTCTTCACATTCGTTGATATCTGAAGGAATTGTGGATGAGAAGGAGAAAGACAGAGTTATTTTGAAATCAGAGCATGATGATTAGTTGTAGCTGCAGATGCCATCATTGCTCAAACCTTGTTTAATGGAGGCTGGAGCAGGCATGGAGGGGGGAGTGGGTAAGGGGATGGGAGGAAGGGGGCTAATTCAAAAATTTAGAACAATAGAAAACAGATGAAGTGTTTAAGAAAAATATTCCACACTGCCCTTTCATGAAGGTTCCGACACATATGAGAGACAAGGTATAAAAAGACAAGGCGAAAGATATATGGTCATATATTTATTACATTCGTAGATATGGTAGAATTTTGGATCCTTTCTTCTCCATCACTTTTCCTTAACCATCCCTTTTCCTCTCCTCAATCACATCTCATCCCAAACTGCTTTACCATGCTATCCTCACTCTTCCAACACTCCCCTACATTTCTTTATCTTGCCAATCATTCTCAGCCTTTTCTCAAATTCTCAAATTCTCATTTTAGCTCCCATCTTACACCCCTGCCTTCCCCTCCACTTCCAGAATGAATATATATATATGGCACATTAGGAGGTACTCTGGAAATAACTGCAGAAAATAATTTGTAAGAGTATTCAGTGAGATGTCTAGCATGATGTTACGTGGTCCTCCCGGTGACTACCTGGTCTCGGTGACCCCCGGACCGTGAGAGGAACTCCGCCAGAAAGATCTATGATTTATACGCTTTCGTAACGCAATCAATATGAACGACACAACAATTCAAGTCAATAAGAAACCCCACACCAAGGATCCGGATTCATCAATAATATATTCCCCAATCAATCAACAACCATCAATAATCAATCACCAATATTACTAAGATGGCCATCTCATGTATGTTCCCCCTTTCCCCACTCACGACCCCTCAATGGTCACTGTCCCTCACAATGTCTCTGGGCCCCTCCTGGCCAAGGTGAAGGTCGACTTCTCCGCACACGGGCAGTTGAACGGACCCCTGGCTGACGTGCTCCAAACGTGCACGTCACGTACCGGGAACAACTGCTGCAGCGCCCTCCTCCTTGCACAGCCAAGCGGGCAAAAGCAAAGCGCGGCTGGCAAAGCGCGCGAGGCCCAAGGTGCGACCCGTACGCGTCCTTGTAGACGTCGAGGCAAACTGTGCCGGACGCTTGGTTCCGTGCACGAACCCACGGCAACTTGACATGTAATCGGTAATTACCCCGCGCAGGTAACTCCTCTCGCCAGACGGGCTTTCACACGCAGCGTCCCCCACGCTGCTCAATATCGACCCTGCTCGCGTCGGAGCTGGGCGAGGAAGAGGACGATCGCCGCTTCTCCTGGACCTCGTGTCTTTTTCTTCTTCCGGTTCACCATCCCGTTTCCGGTCTCCTGTGATCCGGAGCCTCTCTAACCATTTAACCACAACAACCTTTAATAGAATAAACATTAATAAGCAATGACATGAATAGTAATTCACCTAAACCCGGAATCCGTAACAATGAGAAGAACACACAAAGTACCCGTGGCGCAGTTCTTTCCTCTCCAGCCGTTCTTGCAGAGACATCTGTAGTCCGCAGAGAGGTCAATGCAATTCTCCGTGCCAACGGGATGGCAGGGCGATGGCACACACTGGTTGGGAATGTCTGTAAAAATAGGATAGCCAATATACATGATGGCAGGAATTACTTAGTTTGAGTGTGGTAAAGTTGATGAGCTGTGGTTTTAATGAAACCTCACCATTCACACAGTCCCGCCAGCCTGCATGGAAGTTCAGCGTTGCTGGTGAGGGACCGGAATATTGGGTGAGACAGTCTGTGGTGAGGGTTCAACAGGAGAGGGTGGGGGAATGAGGGAGAGTGTAAGAAACAGATGTGATGGAGATTCAAAAAATTCGAAAAAGAAAACATGTGGTAGAGGAAAAACAAAAAGGAGGGAGGAGAAGCAAAGGCAGGAAGCAATTCTGAAAATAAAGATACACAATGTGTAAAGTAAAAAAAGTATGATCAAATTTAGAGAAAACTACGGATTTCAAGAGGAGAGCAACATGAAAGACAGAAAAGGAGATGTAAAAAACAGAAAGAGAAAGATATAAATATACTATTGATAAATAACAGATAATGCTCCAATGAAACAGATGATCTCATCCTTAAAAGTAATTTACAGATGGTGTGTGTGTGTGTGTGTGTGTGTGTGTGTGTGTGTGTGTGTGTGTGTGTGTGTGTGTGTGTGTGTGTGTGTGTGTGTGTGTGTGTGTGACGCTACTCCTCCAACGGTTCTAGGCTGATTATATCCAGACTTGCTACATAGGATCAGCATGACCCCAATTAGTGTATAGGTTTAATCTTTGCCGCTGGGGGGTCTTGGAGTTGGAGGGCAGAGGGGAGGGCGGGGGGTAGGGGGGAGAATACAAATGGTCTATGTAAATGTGTTTCTGTAGCGCCACCTCCAGGTGAGAGAGGGTATTACAAGTCCCACCCTTTGCAGTACAGTATTCCTGTCCCCACGTTTTCCAGTGCAGTGAGGTGTTTTGCATTATGCAGCAAGAGGCGTTTCAATGATGTGTTTCAGAGAAGTATTTTGAATTGCACGTTTGAATAAGGATTACAACATAACCACCCTGGCTTCTGATATAAATAAAGCTTTTTCTAACCATTTATGAGTACTCACTCACTCACTGACTCACCGATAAAAATGTTTAGTACGTTTTAGGTAGGGTAGAAAGCCAAAATTTTGCATACCGATGCAACTCAAAGCCAATATCCCAGAAAAAATATAAGAAAACAAACAAAAATTCTGAAAACGAAAATATCCGGAAATAAAATCGGCCTGTGCAGCCTCGGTCTGCCCACTATGGGTAATTGCTTGAAAGGATTCCAAAACGGATATCTATTGTTACCCTCACCAGAGGAGAGGGTATTGCATTTGAGTCCGTTTGTTTGGCTGCTTGACTGTTTGTTTGTCCGCACATAATAAACATGATTTTCTTTGCAACCGTTGGTCTGATTGACAGGAAATTTTCACCATAAGCCTCCTGTAGAATTTTATGATAATTATGACGTCATGGTATGGGCGCCATCTTAGAAAAACAGAAACTAATCCCCTTCTGGTGAAACTCCCAAAATCCACAATCACTGCTCACCTCATACACTCATTCGTTCCTCTTTTCTCTCGTCTGTGAAACCAACTAACCTCTTTTCTCCTCCCACTCCCTCATCCTCCTCTTTTTCTGCTTCTTCCACAGTTTTCCCTTACACTTCTGTGAATAAGAGTTTGCACTTGTAGCAAGCTTGTTTAAACCCTGCGTCATCCTTACCCCTTGCTCTTCCCCGTGTCCTTTCTTCCTCCAGGTCTCCTATCATATTGCTGGTATGTTTTCCCCAACCCTAATTCCACACTTCTTTTCATTCTGTTATGTCCTGGTCCATTTTGTGTTCTATCTCCCTGACGAGCCTCAACTCTGTCAACAAAAAGAAACAAACCGGAAGACAAAGACACAGTGGATAAGTGACAGAAAGGAAAAGGGTGGGAGATAGACTGGAAGAGATCATGGATGGGTATGAAGAAACTAGCATTTCGATCAGGTCTATCTTTTGGGACTGCCACTGGTAACATGTAATCCAGTGCTCCCTACCAAATTTTTGGGTAGTCGGCGACTAAACCGACACCCCTCACTGCCTTTGCTAGTGGGGAGGGTGACTGTGCCACCTGCCAATACCAAAAACAACACTTGGCAAAGGGCGGATGAGCTCCCGTCCCTCCCGGGAGCCAACGGCCATCCAGTAAGGAGATGGTGTCTCCAAAAAAACACCCATCCAGTTTTCACCGGTTAAAGTCATACCAAAGACTTTAAAATGGTATGTGTTGCTTTCTTGCTTGAAAATGAAAGAGCACTGACAATCCCCATTGGTTGGCACCATGAGGAGGAGGAAATTCCACTTTAGGAAACGCCCCCACTGAGTACGGTGAGAAAGGCAGCACCATTGTTATGATGTAGCTGGTACCCAGATAATCCCAGGAAGTGACGGCATTGACACACTTCTCCCAAGCTCAGTGGTGTGTTCAGTGTTTGTATCGTCAGTGTGTGTGTGTGTGTGTGTGTGTGTGTGTGTCTGCATGTGCATCATGTGTCAGCTCAATAAATAATGACTGGAGGGAGGAGCACGAGATGATAGCTGAATGACAGAGGGCATAAATTCAAGGAAGTTTGATGCAGGGGGAGGCCACTAGGCCCGTCATGCCGACACATTTCTGACAATGTCCATGCACCCCTCTATCTTCAATGATTCTAGGTATCCTACCTACTGTATCTATTTCCAGTTTTAAACCTTTTACAATTTCAGCTGCAACTACACCTCCAGAAAGACAAGTCCATGCCTCAACTGCTCTCCGAGTGAAGGATCTGTCCCTTAAAGTCATTCTCTCTTATTTCGATCTGTTTTCGCTCGATCTATTAATCCCATCTTCTTCACTCTCCAGCTATGACCACTGGGCCTATCACTGTCTATTCTGCTGAAAAACTTCTACACTTATTCTGTCTATACCCTTCATTTTCTTAAACCTCTCTATCAGATAAACTCATAATTGCCTCCTTTGTGATGAGTAAAGCCCCATCGTCCTCAGCGGCTCCTCATAACTGAGTCTAGCTAGTTCCGGAATCACTTTAGACGCTCTAGACTAGGTCCTCTATTTCGCAGCCATCTCCTCTAATCGAGACCAAAACGGAACACAATATTCCAGATGAGGCCACAATAAATTACGATACAGTGTTAACACTTCATCTTTTAATTTATAATTTATGCCCCTATGATTACAACCGAAAACCTTATTAGCTTTACCTATTACCTTATTAGCTACCTGGCACTGTGGTGTCTGTTTATCCCCTGCATCCATTACCTCCCGCAGATCATTCTCCTGGGTGAAAGGTCAACTGATAGAGTGGGGTTGAAGGGAAACACAAGAACATTGAGATGCACTACAACATCAGGGAAGTGAGACATACAAGGGGGACCCAGGGGTCAATAAGTGTAGAAGAGCATGTTCTTCAGTTGAGATTTTGCATTCCACTCTGCAGTTCTCACAACTTTTGTCTAACTATAGATTCTCCCACCTATAAACTTAAATTTGATTACAAATGCAATTTTCAACCGTTTTTTTTTTCCTCTTTCAGGTGCAAATGAGTAAATATGGAGTAGCATTTTCAAATAACCTCTGCCAAATGTAATGTTTATCTCATTTTCCTCGGTATTAGCACAGCACAGGGATAGAGGGAGAAGGAAAGAGAGCAAGAGACGGACAGAGACAGAGCGATGCGGGGAGAGCACAAGCGATGCTTACTCAGATATCTTGGGTAAAAATAATTCTGCAAAATATAACAAGGTTAATGAGAAACAAAATTCCCACAAAGTGCATGAGCAAACAATGCAAAAAAGTAAATGGAAAATGAGTCAAATGTCAATGTTCCATCCTGATAGCATGGATCACTTTGCAAAGTTGGTATTCCCATGAATCACAGGTTAGTGATCCCTATGTTTAAACCGACAACACTGTCACTAGGTTAAGATAACAAACCGATATCCACAACGTATATTGATTAACAACTGCATACTGTATATTCATGTGGTTATGGTGGATTTGAAAGTCAGGCCTGGCTGAGCTAAACTTGATCAGGATACACCATGACTTTGGTTGAGTAGATGATAGAACAGCACTCGGTAGAGCGCATACCTCCACCAGGCTGAACAGTTTACGTTTTGTATCCCACTGATAGGCCAGATCTGGATCCGGACTTGAACCAAAATCTCATTGGCTTGTACTTGTCATTTACCATTGGCAGAAATCGAGATCAGAAAGTTCATACATTGAGTCAGACCCATGGGGTCACAGAAGTCCTTCACTGCAGTGCCGCGATGAGAGAGGTACCAACACTCAGCCAAGTTGCATGGTGACACATTAAATGTCACATATGAAGAAGAGAGAATCGGGATGAGTGGTTAAAAGTTGGTCCATGTTGTCTGAGAGAGATGTAGATGGAGTCGTCACTGTTTGCAGGATGGTACAACACAGCGACAAACAAGAGGTTGGAGCGGATGGGGAGTCACAGCGAAGCAGTACTCCTGCGGGTTGGGAGGTGTAAGATCAGTTCACGGTAAGTGAGAAATCGAGTTCTAGATGTAAAGTAGAGGGGTTCAGAACTATCAAATTGGAGGGGGAAAAGCCAGGAAGAGTCACTAAGGAGTCAGGGACATCCTGGGGTAGCAAGGATTGTGTTAAACAGATGATGGTCAAACAGATTTTGTTAAACAGGTCGGTTTGTCAGCAGCAGCCTGGATTGAGAGATCTTGTCGGTTGGAGCAGAGGCCTCGGGTGTTGGAGGTCCATAATTATAGGGACAAGGGAGAAGGCACTGCTGTTAGGGTGCAGTAATGTGGAGATGGGGTGGGAAATGCGGGGAGGAGTGGGGAAGCATGGAGAGGGGAATGGGGAGGGTGTAGAGGAGGTGGGGCAAGGTTGGAGCCGAGAAAGGGGGAAGCTGGGAGGGGCGGGCATTGGAAAAACTGGGAGGTGCAGGGTGAAGGGGGAGGGAACTTGGAGATATGTGGTGGAGGGAACTGACGTGGAGGGGTTTGACACCATTAATGGACGTGAAGAGTAGTTTATGGCCATGTACATGCAACCTTTACAGACGAGACCTATTGATGGTTGAGTTGATGATCGTATGCAGGCAACCTCTGCAGACTGGATGTGATTGTGAGAGAAAAAAAAGCCCGTGCAAGTTGACAATGTTAATTTCAAGATTTGGTGCACTGTCCCAATTCTTTTTGGCAATGTCACATTTTCATAATATCCACATGGAAAAGAAAGGGCAATTTGATAATGTGATGCTTTGCATTGTTGGTTTTCTATTTTCCTTTTGTATACAAGATCGAGGTTCGTGTAAGAGCTAGAACATTAAACACAAAAAACATAAACGGACACTTAAAACATATAATAAAGGGAGTGGGAGACAAGATAGAGAGAGAGGGAAGTACACAGGCACAACAGTAGAGAACAGGGACAACAGGACATCTGTGGAAGGGAGGTGGCTTGGGAGTGGGGTGGGGGGGGGGGGTGGGGTGGGGTACACGGTATAACACAAATTGCCACTACCAGGTATTTCAGGAATGGAGTCGGAGATTGAAAGAGGTGGATTTGGGGTGTATTAACGGGGGTAGAAAAGATCAAGGTTTTGGATGGGGGAAGATAAGAAATGGTGGTGAACAGCTGTTTTAATTACCTGGAGGGAGGAGTGGGATTGAATAGAGTGAGGGAGTTTGTTCTCGAGGTGGGAGAAAAGAGGAATGAAGGAGTGAAGTTGAGCAGAGAGTCTTGATTTTGGCAGTTTCACCATAAGAGGGTTGCTGGCAGATCTTGTGCGACCTGTCGGAATATTTGGGGGACAGAGCACAGACAGAGCTGGGGGAGCAAGGCCGGAGAGGAGTCGGTAGAAGACAGAAAGACCACCAACCTGCCTGTGGTGAGAGAGTGAAAGGCCCTCAGAATCAACTCCATGACAGGAGATTCCAATAAATCGGAAAGCTTTGGTTTCAACAGCATGAAGCCGAGCTAGGTGTGAGGCAAGAGCACCAGCCCAGAGGGGAGAGCAGCATTCATTTTGCTGCGGATGAAAGCTTTGTATGTGGTGAGCTGCTCAGGTGTGCCAAGGAAGGACTTCAGACGACGGAGGATGCCCAGTCGGCAACTGGCTTTGGAGGCCAGCTTGGAAATGTTGTTTTCCCAGGAAAGATCATGGCAGATAGTGAGACCCAAAAGTTTGAGTGACAGAACTTGAGTGACTGTTGTGGAGGCCGGCTTGGAAATGTGGTTTTGTTGTTGTTGTTTGTTGTTGTTGTGGGTCGGTTTTTGAAATATGCACCCATTGGTCAGACACCTTCTGAACCACACTCACAGCTGTCGCTTGACTCCACCCACCATCGCACCGAGACGAAATGGTATGGCCGCTATCTTGGTTTTCTGGTGGGCCCAACAAACACATTAGGCCTGTAGGCCTCTGTTGATTATACACGGCCCAGGTTGGTTGAATCCGATTTCCAATGGTTTTGCTTGGGTCGAGTGTTGATGAGGGATGCCGAAAAATCTAATCATATGTGGAATAATAGTAAGGTTTAATCAAGCCCATCAGACCACAAGGAAATCAAGTGTTACGTTACGTAATCAAGCCTTGCGTAATCAAGCTTTATTTAACACAAATTACCAACAAAATAGTGGAATGTAATATTTGTAACTGCCCCACATTTGGTTTAAGCAATCAGTGACGTGACCTTGTGATGAATCAGTTCGTTCTGATATAACCGTGGCAGAGGGTGACATGGATGAGAAGTGTCGAGTTAATTTTTTAAAAGCACATTCAATGTGTGTTTCCGAGTCGTGCTGTTCATCGTTTAAGAGTGCTTTAAATGTGTGTTTCCCAATTGGCCCGTCATCGGATTTTGTCGCAAGTTGTAACCAGAGTGCAGTCATTCTCATTTAACAATAAAATACAATGCTCATACGTATTACCTGTAAAACAACCAATACAATACATCATTAAATAATAACGCCATTGTTTGTTCAACTGTATGTAACAGTATTCTTTTTCTTACCGTTTCTGGGTCATTCTCAAAGTACTCCCTTGACTCTTCAAGATTGCACAATTCCTCTACACATTCTCTTTCTAGATTGCCTTTTTTCAACTCCTCAAAGGCATTATAGGCCCGGCGTGTTCGACCTAAAAACTGGACAGCTTTTTCTACAGAAAGAACTGTCAGAGGCAAAGGAGGTACAAAGGAGAGTGATCATCAACTCATGTTAATAGGGATATTTCCTCTATAAATCCACATTCTATAAGGCCCACGGAGTAGATGGCAAAGGGAAATTTGAAGGCAATATTCAAAGCAACACTGGACCAGAGGGTTTGAACTATGGATGCTGGTCACAGCATCATGAGGCAGATACTGAGATGAGAATTCCAAAAAAGCAAATCTATACCAATTCAAATATACACAAAGAATTAAGTTAAGCACCCCTACACAACGAATTAAGGTAAGCACCCCCTAATATATATTCTTTGTGTATATGTATACATTGGCATATATTCTAAGGTATGTGAGATCAAATAATGATTGGTATGACATTAGCAATTATCCATTGATGAAATGCAGATGAGTGCACTCATCTGTGACGCCCATCGCTCGTGCAGCACGTGTTATCATCCACGTGGTCGTGATTGACGCAAAGATCGCTAGAGGTCTTCTCAGAACAATGACTGTATGTTAGAAAACATAAACGTCATCCACACTGTCCGTGATGGACCTATAGCTCCATACTTAAATTGAGGTGCAAATATGCCTAAAATTCCCAAAAAATTTCACCTTTAATTATTCAGAATAAAATATTGAAAACGGCATGATTGTTATGTTTTTATGTGACCATAATATCACTTCTCCAGAAAATATAGCAATATCATGGGTATATTACACTGTTTTGACGACAACAAACTTGTAATGTGCGAGGTTGTAAAAAAACGGGGGGGGTGCTTAACTTAATTCTTTGTGTATATATACCAAAGAACTTCCCTATCCTGACAAATCTTACTTTGTCTCTCCGAAAAGATCGTCTGGAAAACCCTCCCATCTACTTTCTGAACAATCCTCCCCAAGAAGTTCCGTCACTCAAGCTTTTGGGTCTCACTATCTGCCATGATCTTTCCTGGGAAAACCACATTTCCAAGCTGGCCTCCAAAGCCAGTCGCCGACTGGGCATCCTCAGTCGTGCGAAGTCCTTCCTAGGCACACATGAGCTCCTCACCACATACAAGGCTTTCATCCGCAGCTCAATGGTATACTGCTCTCCCCTCTGGGCCGGTGCTCCTGCCTCACACCGAGCTCGGCTTCACGCTGTTGAAACCAAAGCGTTCAGAATCATTGGAATCTCCCGCGATGAAGCTAACTTGGAGGGCCCTTTCACTCACTCACCGCAGGCAGGTTGGTGGTCTTTTTGTCTTCTACAGACTCCTCTCCGGCCTTGCTCCCCCAGCTCTGTCTGTGATCCAAATATTCCTGCAGGTCGCACAAGATCTTCCTGCAACCCTCTTATGGTTAAACTGCCAAAATCAAGACTCTCTGCTCACCTTCACTCTTTGATTCCTCTTTTCTCCCGCCTCTGGAACAAACTTCCTCACTCTCTTCAATCCCTCTCCTCCCTCCAGGTCTTTAAAACAGCTGTTCACCACCATCTCTTATCTTCCCCCATCCAAAACCTTGACCTTTTCTACCCACGTTAATTCACCCCAGATCCACTTTTTTGAAATTCCGACTTCTTTCCTGGAAGTCCTTGCAGTGTCCATGTGTTTGTTTTACCTCTCCCACGCCCCCCCTTCCCGTGCCTCCTCCCCCCAAGCCCTCTCCCTCCCACAGATCTTCCGATGTCCCTGCTCTCTGCTGTTGTACCTGTGTGCCTCCCTCTCTCTCCCCATCTTGTCTCCCGCTCCCTTTATTTTATGTTTCATGTGTCAGTTTGTCTTTTTGTGATTAATGTTAGCTCTTACACGAGCCTCGATCTTGTATACATAAAAAATAATTCTCTATTATGGTAATTGGTGAGAATGGAAGATGCAGTGAGTGGAAAGGTTGTGTATGTGAAGGTGGCATAGCCATTGTTGATGCAGCAGCAGAAATGATGACAACGACAACAAACAACAGCCATTGCTGATGGATGCATAAAAGAGTAAATATATTTATCGCCCCGTGCACAAAGTGAAAAGTAGGGTAAACAATAGGTTCACTTTGTCTGTCTGTCCACAAACGTCAGGTTATGATCGAGGACCAACTTAATTTCAATTCAACATGAATCGGAAAATGAACCTGTAGTTTAGCAGTACTTTGGCTTTGAATTTGGCCTGACTGCACATGTGCAGAGGAGTGACATGATATTTTTACTCTGTCTGCCTGTCTGGCAGTGAAAAAAATTGAAAATCATTCCAATCAAGAAACTTGCCGTTTTTAAGGACGTTGCAAAGGACACAAACAACAGGCACGAATGACTAATGTAACGTGTTAGATAGGGTGGTGTAAAATACGCTGCATCAACAGCGGTACATTTCCGGAAAAAATTCTACAACTATAAAAATCCTTATTTTATTTAAATTAAATTATATACTTGAACAATGTATAACACAAGTCGCCTTTTTGGCATTTTCAAAAACCTTGCGCTTAGCAGTGCTTGGACAAAATATCTTCGCTGCGTTTTAGCAGTGCGTTTTACACCATCTCGACCAATCAAATTTGCCGCTTGCAGACACCACCCAAGTCCTTTTTTTTTCCCTCAAGACGTATCTCAAGGATAAGGGGTTCCATGAACTCTCTGGTTATGAATGTTGCAAGCGCAGAAGTAGTACTTATTTACCCTTCTCCTGCACGTAAAACATTATTTTAAAAACTCATTACACCACGCACACAGAACGAAAAGCAAGTTAAGAAATTGGTTCATGTCTGTCCATCCATCCGTCTGTCCATCTTTTCAGTTTATGATCATCAGTTTATGATCGAGGAAAAACTTATTTGAATTGAATGTTATATTTTGTCCATTACACAAAATTGGCCATTACACACAACACTTGAACAACTTGGCATTACACACCCATACGCACCCTTAGTCTAGCACTGCCGGTCTTCTATCTGTGACCAGGACCTGGCTGCGCACAATAATTGGGGATCGGGCTTTTTGCTCCGTTGCACCCCACCTGTGGAATAAGCTCCCAGATCACCTGAAGGCATCCGGTTCTATCACAGTTTTTTAATCTAGGCTTAAAATCCACCTTTTTTGCCTTGCTTCGTAACCTGCTTTACAAAAACGACTCATCAAGGATGTTGTTATTTCTATTGTATGTAATTTAATTCCCTCCTCCCTTTAACCCATTGTTAAACCTTGTTTAAACATTGTTTAAACAATGTTTAAACAATGGTTAAACATTGTTTAACCCTTTAACCCACCCATTGTTTTAACCCATTGTTATTTGTATTGTATGTAATTTGATTTTTTCCATTGTTATTTGTATTGTAATTTGATTTTTTTTTCCATTATTATTTATATTGTGTGTAATTTGATTTTTTCCATTGTTATTTGAATTGTATGCAATTTTTTTTCCATTGTTATTTGTATTGTGTGGAATATGATTTTTCCCCATTGTTATTTGTATTGTATGTGAACAAAATTTCCCATTGTTATTTGTATTATATCTAATTTCATGTATTTTTTTCATTGATATTTCTTTTTTATGTAATCATGAGAACACTTCATCGAAGATTGCAGCGAAGAATTGTTAGAATGGTGGAGAAAGCACCTCGATCAACTGCCAAACAGATTCAAGCTGACCTTCAGACACAAGGTACGACAGTTTCAACTCACACCATCTGTCGCTAACTCAATGAAAGGGGGTTCTATGATAGGAGACACATGAGGACCCTGCTGCTGAGAGAGAGACATAAGAAAGCCCGACTGGAGTTTTCCAAAACACACCTGAACAAGCCAAAATCCTTCTGGGAGAATGTCCTGTGGACAGATGAGACCAAATGAGAGCTTTTTAGTAAAGCACATCATCTCTATGTTTACAGAAAACAAAATGAAGCCTTCAAAGAAAAGATCACCTTCCCTACAGTCAAACATGGAAGAGGTTCAGTGATGTTTTGGAGTTGCTGTGCTGCCTCTGGCACTGGGTGCCTTGAATGTGTGCATGGCATCATGAAATCAGGAGATTACCAAGACATTTTGGAGCACAATGTTCAACCCAGTGTCAGAAAGCTGGGTCTCCGTCGAAGGTCATGGGTCTTGCAGCAGGACAATGACCCCAAACACACTTCAAAAATCATCCAGGAATGGTTCAAGACAAAACGCTGGACTGTTCTGAAGTGGCCAGCAATGAGTCCAGATCTAAATACCATTGAACACCTGTGGGGAGATCTGAACACAGCAGTTGGGAGAAGGCACCCTTCAAATCTGGGAGAACTGGAGCTGGGAGGTGAATAGTTTGCCCAAGAAGAGTGGGTCAAACTGCCGGTAGGAAGCTCATTCATGGCTATAGGAAGTGCTTGACTGCAGTTATTTTGTTCAAAGTCTGTGCTACCAAATATTAAGTCAAGGGTGTCAATAACTTTGTCAATGCCATTTTTTTCCTGATTTAAAAGGACATATTAAGTTCTGAATCAAAAACAAAGGTTCTGTAATATTAACAGTGAAATTAAGAATTGTGGGTACCAAATACTGTCATTTTCAACTTATTTCGAAGAAAATTGCGAGTTATTTGAAAAAAGGGCAAGAGTGCCAACATTTTTGGCCACGACTGTATAATTATATATATATACATACATACATAGTCTCCTTTATGAATTATTTTTTACTGTATCCCAGAATGCAATGCAGCATGTAGAAACTCTGAAAGCCTACCTTTTACTTAAAGGTGAATAGTCGAGGCAGAGAGGATTGATTTTATAAAGGTTCTGATTGCATATTATACTGTCCTCGGTGGTGTATTGGTTACGGCGTCCACTCTGTGTCTGGGGAGGTCAATGGTTTGAACTCCGGCAGAGTCTACCAAAGACTTTAAAGTGGTTTTTGCTGCTTCCTTGCTTGATGTTCAGCATTTAGAGGATAGAGCACAGAGAAACAACCATACGTTTACAATACTAGCACAGGCTTTTATGGGTTTAATGGCCTCCTCCTGTGTCTCAGTTAGTTGGAAGGGGAATCATATTATTCTTCTCCTAAGGTTGGTCAGAATATAAAAAATAGAGAATATAAATAAGATATTTGACAAATAATTCTGTTGTGTACCTCTGGGTGTTGAAACAAATGAATCGTGGCTCTGACCATGCACAATGAGCTTCTTAATGAGCAAGGTGATGGACATGATAAAAAGTGAGTGTAATCTGGAACACCTTCACAAGACCTTCCATTTTGGAATGTGGCAGATTCAGCCATTGCTGGATATATTTTGGCCCATCCACTTAATATACAGTATCCACTAAACAGGCAACTTTTCACCCTCACTCACTACCTTTCTCTTTCTCATTGCTACCTGTCCACCATCTGCAAATAAGATCGCCCTTTTTTTTTTTTTAGATGTCTACTAAGTTTCATGATCTCACTAGAGCACCTTTTCATTGACTTTTAATTGCATCTTGATTCTTGAATGTTAAATTGTTTAATGGTAACAACAACAACAAAAACAACAACACCATGGCCACCACCACCATTAGTGCATGCATCCAATCCTTAATAAAGTATACGGTAACTTGTTTTTTTCAATGTATTTTTACAGGCAAATGACCATAGTGATTGATCAAAGTTCCCTATATGGGAATAAAAAGTTATATCAGCCATGAAGATGGAAAGATGGAGAGACACACATTTCCCCTCTGACTTGGCTGAGTTGCTGTCTTTCCCTGCTCATTTCGAATGGATAAATAATGTTGAGCATTACAATCAAAACAATCGTTAGAAGCCAAAAATTGTAATTAGATTGCATATTTTAAGACACAAGAGTAGTTTTTATTATATTTATAGATATTGAGGAGTAAGCTTTATGTGGGATGGTGAGCGCGCGGTGGCGTTCAGGGAGGAGGTCGGGGTTAAACGTGGTCACAATATTGAGGAGAGACCTGGAAACGACAAGGAGGATCCCACAGGGACACAAGTGAGCTAAATGTAAACAATAAAACTCACAGCTTGGTACAGGTGTGCAGAAGCAGAGGTGTGCAGAAAGCAAAATATATAAACATCCCAGAGAGTCCATTCTGGACACGGCTCTGCGTGCAGTGATCAACACCAAAGTTACAAAGTCCACTGTCCTTCTTTGTTGTTATCTGTGAATTCCATGGAACAAACTACAGTATTGTGTCAATATTCGACCCAGGCTGCTGTTGCTTTTGCTCGGCAAGCAAGAGATCCCATTCGGGATTCTAAGCGTTTCTGGTTTCAAACTATAGCGAGCCGTCACATTACAGGTGTCATGTTACTGTTCTCTCCAACACCAACCTCTTATCACATAGAACCAAATGAAACATATCTCATGCGTAAACTCGACATCATTTGACATCATGACGTCGACCGATATTGCCTCTGCTCACATTAAGTCTTTGCTTACTCTATACAACAACAAACAACATGCATTTTAAGGCCATTTTCCCTGCTAGAGCGGGGGTTAGCCTTGCGGTCCCCATGACAATGTTCTCCATTTTGCCCTATTTTCTGCATCTCCCCTTGTTAACCCCCTTGCCCGCATTTCTTCTTCCACCATCTTTAGCCAAGTCTTTCTCGGTCTTCCCCGTCCTCTACTTCCTTCTACATTCATTTCCATCACTCTTCTCAACCAGTCAATTTCATCCTTCCTCAACACATGACCAAACCATCTCAAACTGTTTCTCTTCACAGCATCCATCACAGGCTCTATTCCCATCATCTTTCGCAGTTCATCATTTGTCTTCCTCTCTCTCAACGATACTCCGCACATCCATCGAATCATTCGCAATTCCACCCTTTCCAGCCTTCGTTGCTGCTCTACATTCATGACCCATGTCTCGCTCCCATAAATCATAACACTTCTCTCACACATGCAGCATACACCTTTCCCTTCAGCTTCAACGACACTCCCCTCCTCGTCAGCACGCCACTCAGTTCCCCAAACTTCTTCCATGCACATCCCACTCTAGCAACCGTTGCCGAGTCTGATCCACCTTCTCCATTCAGCATGTCTCCTAGGTAACAAAATGTTTTCACACCTTCCAGCTTCACGCCGTCTCCAAGATCCAACTCAACATTTCCTCCATCTGCAGCTCCCTCTGTGCACACCTTACATTTGAATGTAGCTGCCACACTGGTTAATGATCCTCTCAAACCACTACATTTTTGATGAACCCACTCAGCGCACATTGTACATTGAATGGCGTTCACTCCGACACCCTTCCTGCACACAGCACATGGCCACTTCCCAGTTCTTTCCACCTCACCACATGCTTTACCACTTGCCATTACCTTCGTCTTTCCGATATTCACCTTCAGACCTTTTTCGGTGGTCCTGCATTAGTCTCCATACATTCCTTCCACTTGTTCATCTTTTCCTTCAGTCCATCCATACTTTCCGCAATCAACACCAGATCATCTGCATACAACAACTCCCACGGTAAACCCTCCTTTACGTTCTGAGGCAGCACCTCCATCACAGCTACAAATAGTAGTGGACTTAGTACCGACCCCTGATGCACTCCCACCTTCACCTCAAACTCACCACTGTTCCTGTCCTTCATCCTTACAGCTGTGCGCACTCTTTTGTACATTGCCATCACTACTCTGATCAACCATTCCTCCACTTCTAACTTCCTCAATGCCCACGTCACTACTTCACGTGGAACCCTATCGAATGCTTTCTCCAGATCAACAAACACAAGAAACAACTTCTTCCTCTTCTCCATGTACTTCTCCTGCAACTGCCTCACAATAAAAAGCACGTCTGTCGTTCCTCTTCCTGGCATAAATCCAAACTGCATTTCGTCGATCTTCACTTTCTTCCTTATCCTCCTCTCCAACACCCTTTCCAATACCTTCATTTCATGCTCCAATAACTTTATCGCTCGGTACGAGCCACACTCCAGAGGGTCACCTTTCCCCTTGTATAGAGGGACGATGGTACTCAGTTCCCAATCCACTGGAATGCGGCCTTCTTTCACCACCAGATTGCAGATCTCTGTCATTCTCTTCTTCTGTCTTTGCTTACTCTATCTTTGACATAAAACCTCAAGACCATTGGACATCGATATCTAATCTGTACATATATGCATCATGGTACATATACTTAGTTTAGTTCAAATCCAATAGAAATGGTATCACATTAACAGGAGTTTTAATGTTACCTCTGACCCTTGACCATTTAGTAACAAATAATATATAATGGATGGACGCACTGACGGAGGTTCAAAAGTACTTGTACCAAGTTTGATTAAAATCTCTTCAGCTGTTCTCAAGTATAACATTTTTACCTGACATGACCTCTGACCTTTGACCTCTTGCTGCCGAAATATAATCAGTTAAACTTTGCATCATAATTAAGTCTTGGTGTACTTATATACTTACAGTGCATTCAGAAAGTATTCAGACCCCTTCACTTTTTACACATTTTGTTATGTTGCAGCCTTATGCTGAAATCGTTTAAATTCATTTTTCCCTCATCAATCTACACTCAGTAACCCATAATAACAAAGAGAAAACAGGATTTTAGAAAGTTTTGCAAATTTATTAAAAAGAAAAAACTGAAATATCACATTCACATAAGTATTCATACCCTTTGCTATGACACTTGAAATTTAGCTCAGGTGCCTCCCATCTTTGAGATGCTTCAACACCTTGATTGGAGTCCACCTGTGGTAAATTCAATTGATTGGACTTGATTTGGAAAGGCACACACCTGTCTATATAAGGTCTCACAGCTGACAATGCATATCAGAGCAAAAACCAAGCCATGAGGTCGAAGAAACTGCCTGCAGAGCTCAGAGACAGGATTGTGTCGAGGCACAGAT
Organism: Myxine glutinosa; assembly: GCF_964187855.1. Lineage (NCBI taxonomy): Eukaryota > Metazoa > Chordata > Myxini > Myxiniformes > Myxinidae > Myxine > Myxine glutinosa. The sequence continues at coordinate 68,634,162 of NC_136269.1, read as the reverse complement.
CTGGGGAAGCATACAAAAAAATCTCTGCTGCATTGAACAGGTATCCAAGGCCAACTCCACACATGGCTTACTGCTTCCTCGACTCTCCAAGCCAACTTGTGGCTCTCAACGGAATCCTTTAATCTCTTCTCCCTGTCAAGGCTGGCATGCCCCAACTCAGTGTTCTGATCCCAGTCCTATTCCTGATCTTCATCAATGATCTCCCTGACTCTCTGGAAAATCTCCTTTATCTATTTTCTGATGACTCCACCCTCTGCCATGACATCCCTCATTCACATAGACAGGCTGCAACCTCTTCCCTCTCTTCAAACATTGACAAAATCCAAAGCTGGTCAAACACTTGGAATATGTCTTTTAATCCTGAGAAATATCTCTCTCTCTCTCTGAAAGAACCATCTAGCAAACATTCCTCTCTACATTTTAAACAATTTTGTTGGGGAAGTTCAGTCACTCAAATTCCTGGGTCTCACTACCCCCCAGGATCTTTCTTGGGAAAACCACATTTCAAAGTTGGCCTCCAAAGTCCATTGCCTACTTAGCATCCTGTGTCGTACAAAGTCCTTCCTTGGCACACCCGATCCTCTATCCCGCTACAGTGCCTTCATCTGCAGATTGATGGAGTAATGCTCTCTCCCCAACCCCTCGCCCTGGGCTTGCACCCCTGTCTCACACCTTGCTCAGCTTGATGCCGTGGAAACCAAGGCCTTCAACATTATTGGAGCCTCCATCGATGAGGCTGACTTGAAAGGCCTATCACTTTCCCATTGCAGACAGGTTGGTGGGCTCTGTCTTCTACCTCCTCTTTTGTGGTTTTGCACCCCCTGCTCTCTCCATGCACTGCATGAACGGTCTTTTCCATTCTTGCTTTGCTTTTCCAAGCACGACCTGCATTAGCTTTGTTCATGAATAACAGGCGTGATAACATCCATACGAAGCTCACGGGTCAAACGGAGCAGTCCAGAGCTGAACCTTCTGCCAACTTTGATCAGAGAAACTGACGATTTTGGAACAATCTTTGTTTGATAACATGCACATAAACAAACAGATATTTTGGACGACGTTAGCTCTGTTGTTGCATCGCTGGCACCGCCGTTTTGTCGGAATCTCGCTGTTTGGAAGTGCAAACAAGGCGATTTGTGTTCTTCAGTGTTCAAGTATACATTTCAATTGAAATAAAGGAAATTAAAACTTAAAATGGCACTGAGTTAAGGATCATCGGAATGATCAGAATTCCCAAAGTTCAAAGTGCCATAACTTTGTTAACAATGATCGAAACGTCGTGAAGTTCGAACTTGATCTGTAACTTATCATGAGGAAACCATGTGCCAAGTTTGAAATCATTAGCATTAAGCGTTTAGAAAAAAAGCCCGGACAACTGTTCTTTGCGTGACGGACTGACGGACTGACAGACGGAGGGACGGCGTGCAAACCTAGAGTCCCCTCCGGTGTACACCGGTAGGGGACTAATAAAACAGGCATTCTGAGTATTGCGCTGCAATACATGTCCCCTACCAAAGTTCAAAGTGCCATAACTTTGTCAAAAATGATCGGATATGCAAATTTATGCACGGTTGATGCTGGTTTTCAAACTTGATCTGAGGTATGCTGAGACACGTGTGTCACGCCTCGCCTCGTTGATAAGCCCTCAAGGTCGCTCCGTGGAGCGGCCTGCACGTATTGCACTGTGTGAATTATATAAATTATTACCAACTCACGGTCTGAGGTACTAGCGATTCAAGAGATATCCATTTTTTTAAGGCACATTGGAGAAGCCAATGCGAGGTTTCTTCTTCCTCAGCTTGTCACAACTCTGTCAAATGCGATCGATTTTAAAAAGTCAGAATTTGACCAAATCTGTTTTATTCGTTTGTTAATATACCTCAGCTATTGACAAATCTTAAATTAGAATTTTATTTGAGGTTAAAATGACCGCAACAGGTCGTGTCCAACGATGCTTTCAGTCTGTACATGTGATAAATAATTAAATCCGCACACTTGACGCCTCCTCTTCTTCACGCAATAACAACTTCTAGCTTCCAGATCGTACATCCAATCATCTTGAAATTTTGCACACTTTTTACTCTTCATGACTTCGACTATAGTATGAAGTTTCACATCGATCAATAAAGCGATTCAAGAGATATCCATTTTAAAAATATTTTCGTTTAATTAACGATATCTGCCAAACCACGTGAGCTATCGCAAATTACAAAGGACATTTTAGTAGACTGACATGCGGAATAGATCTGTGAAGTTTCCCCTCGATTGGATCAAAAATGAGGGAGGGGCTTGGTTTTAAAGGTTCATGCTTAAAAACGTCATAACTCTGAAACCATGTGACGCATGACGTCATGCTCGCTGACTTTTTTGTTCGTCATGGGTATGCGATTCTGCCTGCAAAGCTTGGCCTCGATCTGTTCAGCCGTTGCAGAGAAAAAGGGGTTTTCGTGTTTTCACGAAAAACAATATGGCGCCCTAACCACGTGACCTGTGACGTGATAATTAACATTACAATATTCTACAGACCGAGTCCCTCCTATGGTGAAAATTTGATCTTAATCGGTCCTATTATTGCAGAGAAAATCTTTTTTAAAGGAAATTAAAACTTAAAATGGCACTGAATTAAGGATCATCAGAATTATCAGAATTCCCAAAGTTCAAAGTGCCATAACTTTGTCAAACATGATCGAAACGTCATGAAGTTCGAACTTGATCTGTAACTTATCATGAGGAAACGATGTGCCAAGTTTGAAATCATTAGCATTAAGCGTTTAGAAAAAAAGTCTGGAAAACTGTTATTTGCGTGACGGACTGACGGACTGACAGACTGACGGACTGACGGACTGAGGGACGGCGTGCAAACCTATAGTCCCCTCGGGTGTACACCGGTAGGGGACTAATAAAAGCTTTAAAGGCTGTAGAAAAAAAAAATTTAATCCGAAGTTTACTGAGGCTGATGCACCCTCCTTTACACCACCTTATTTAATACATTACATTAGCTATCCATGCTTGTTGTTTGTTCCATTTATGACATACCTAAAAACTAAATTTTTTGTTACGCCTCCGCCCCCCGAAGGTATTATGTTTTCAGGTTGTCTGTCTGTCCAGACAGGCTAAACCTTGTTTTTCTCAGCTACCCTCCTCTCTCTCAGCTACAAACCATATGTCTGATTGAGACGAAATTTTCAGGGTACGAGCGACACCTATGCAGAATGTTTTTATGATAATTGTGATGTCATAGGTCATGTGGTATGGCAGCCATCTTGAATTAAACGCAAATAATTAAAAATATATTTATTGGAAACCGCTGAATGGAAAAATTTTAAACTTGGCACATTGTCAAGTACTCCCAATGGGGAAGAAAAGCATGATAATATCATAGGTGAAGTGGTATACCAGCCATAAATGTTTTAATCGAATGCCTTATAGTAAGGGCATTTTATGAGATATTTCACAAATCTGTTAACTAAATTGTTACCAAACAATTTCTTCACCAATATGTTTGTAAAGGTGTGTAATAACATGTGTTAAAATGTTGAAGTTCAACTCCCGTGGGAAACCCAGAAAAAAAGCTGTTGAATTCGGGTACCGAAAAATTATTTTCGAGAATTTTTATTTTTTTTAATCGGCCCTTAAGTAACTTATGAGGGGTCAAATAAGGGTTTTTCATGATTCTGAGTTGATTGTTAACATTTATATTTTCACTTTTACATTTACACACAAAGTAGCTTTTATTTCACATACATATATAATACTCAAGAGTTATTTCTCATTCACAATGTCAGAAGTTTCAACAGTCATTGTCTATGTCTTCTTCAGACTCAACAACATCATGACTGCAGTTTCTGCATGTAATGCCATTACAGACTCCACAGGCCGAGATGCACGTGACCCCATTCTTCTTGCAGCTGCATCGCCGGTTGCTGCAATCTCCATGACAATTACAGCTCGTGAACTGCAATAGCTCCTCAGGAGCCGTGGGGTCCAGTGTTGGAACTGGCTCATACCCATGCACACCTATTGTCCATCCATAGTCACTGGGGTTCAGAGACATGCTCTGTAGAAGGATCCAGTCCCGGGTCTGCAGATAGGCACGGAGTGAATGTTGTGCAGCTGCACCCTCTGTTGGAGGTAGAGTCTCTGGTTTGATCACTCCTGCCGCTGCCTTCCTTGAGAACATGTTGTACCGAATTTCACCCAATGTAGTATCTCGTCCATGGTAAATGTACTTGAAAATCGCAGTACCAGCCTGAATCACTGTTTCCTTGGTGGCTTCTGTGTCAAGGAAGATGTCGATGTACTCAGCCGCGTCCCCTTCGCAAAACGTTAAAAAAAGCACCAGGTCTATGTCAAGTAAAGTATAATGTAAAACAGAAATATATATATTTTTTTTTTTACATTTATACTATGATGACAATGATTATAATTATTATTATTAGTAGTATTAGTATTATTTGCCGACGTAATAGTAGTATTATCATTATTACCTGGCAAATAGAGTTGTTTTCCCATGACCAGCGATTGCAGAAACCGTATCACACCCCGTGAAGGCGTGACAGAAGAGCAGGTAGCTCTTCTGTGTTTCGGAGAGAGATTCTTTGATCTTTCGGACGTCATAAGAGCCGTTTGATGTGGTTAAGAAGAGTGGATGGTGGCTGTCTGAGCTATGGTGCACCAGCATTACCAGCACGTCTGCATCTTCTGCCCGCACCTGAAAATATAACAACATGTACAAAGCATAATGAACCGTTCAAGAACAGATTTAACTTTTCAACAGTGTGAATTCTCTTATTTTTAAATTACCCCATCTCCCCCCGAGCTCCATCCAATAGTTATACTAACTGAAGACACAAATGGTACTGACCTCAACAGAGCCATCTGAAGCAGCAGCCAATGCCTCTCTCACAATTGAAGTGTCAGCATCATTGTCACACTGCTCCACAGTGATGTGATGTTTTCGGAAGGTTGAAGAGAGAAGGTGGATGAGCTCACTCTTGTTATGAGTGTTGTCCAGAAACTTTGCTCTTGGGGTCCAGTTGGACATATCCGGTCGAATCTGGAGATTACAGCAGGAATTCTTGGTACGCCGGATGTGGTCGTGATCTTTTGGTGATCTGCTGTAGCCATCAAAGACCACAATGATCTTCTGGGAGCAGCGGCCCAGATACTGCACGTAGCTCAGGTAACTGTTGGCGATCTCCTGCCAGGTCTGACGTTGTTCCCACTTCACCATGTAGACAAGCCATCCGCCATCAATTACGAGGGTGCAGCAGGGTTGGTTAGTCAAGTCAAGTGGATCAGTTAACGCCTTCAGGCTTGTATTTGAAAAGTCTGCCTTGTTTGCCTTGTTCATCTTCTGATCTTTGTTGCTGAACAGGGACAATGGGAAGGGAGTCAGCTCATACTGTAAGCTTGTCTCAACTGTCATATCCCGCTGGGCGAAAATTATCAGTCGGTTGAACAACTTTAGTGAGTCAAGGTGAATCTTTTTCTCGTTGACCAAGGGAAATTTTCTTAGTGATGACAGGGCTTTTATCTTTGACTTGACATCCATGGTCGACGTCACTGACTGTCCATCCAGCTTGATCTGCATCTCCATCCCAACTTCAGCTGCTCTCTCAGCATTGACTGCGTCATCTCCAGTGCTTGTGAATCCTGTTGAGAAAGACACGAGCAACTCCTTGTCTCTATCGTTGTCGAATGGCTTGATCTCCTCAAACCATTTAAGGACAAGTTCAACTGCCTCTGCATCTCGCAGGACAAGTCATCCCCGCGACTCCGTGCTGTCTTCAGCAAGCTTGCCTTCAGTGTATCTGCAGTCAAATTATCTGGCACTCTGTATTTCTTTCTAGCTTGTGCTGGATTATTTTTGTAGAGCTGGGCTGGTTGGTTGCAAAGATGCATACATCCTTATACAGGAGGTCAACTGACTGTGATCTTCTAGAACTGCAGCCAGTTGATGAACTGAACTCACAAGTAGTGCGTCTTCTCTTCAACTTTGATGACTCTTTCTCTGCCTTTGATACTTGAGCTGACTTATTGGTGGTTGCAACAAAGTTGTTGTACAGATCATTTTTACACTTCTGGTGGTACCTCAGTTTTCCTTCCTTTTGAGCCTCCTTCATACGTTCCACAACAGTAACATTTTCGACAGTTTCTGCTTGTTTCAATAAAGTTGAGTATCCCTTTGGAGTTGCCTGTATGAGCCTTTCAGCTGGTGTATCCGAGCGTGCACAGATGAAGCAATTGAGCACAGGTGGAGTAACGTCTTCATCCATATTGCTAGACTCCATGTCCTGCAAAGTAGAAAATGAGATATATTTAGAAATTATTTTTCCACAAAGGAGTGTCTGTGGTGAAATATAAATGTTAACAATCAACTCAGAATCATGAAAACCCCTTATTTGACCCCTCATAAGTTACTTTAGGGCCGATTAAAAAAAATAAAAATTCTCGAAAATAATTTTTCGGTACCCGAATTCAACAGCTTTTTTTCTGGGTTTCCCACGGGAGTTGACCTTCAACATTTTAACACATGTTATTACACACCTTCACAAACATATTGGTGAAGAAATTTTTTGGTAACAATTTAGTTAACAGATTTTCATGTTTCCCTTACTATTATCCTAAAAATCTTTGAAGTTGCATGCACATGATCTATGACCCATTTGTATTGAAATATTAAATTTATGACATCATAGGTCACATGGTTTGGCAGCCATATTGGATTTAACCTAAAACCTTTAAAAAAACAACTTCTCCCAAACCACCAAATTGACTGACTCGAAACTTTACTTGTGTCATTGACTCGGCATGGCAATTAAAATATGATCACGAAAACGTCATTGGTCACATGGTGTGGCAGCCATATTGGATTGAAGGAAAATATTAAAAAATTATATCTCTGAAACCATGTACCCTATCGATGCGAAATTTTTAAAATGTCATCCAGCACCATTGTTGTATATAGTTTGAAAATGATGACGTCGTTGGTCACGTGATTTGGCAGCCATATTGGATAGAAAAACAAACCTTATCCAATCAATATGAAACTTCACAAACGTGATCCCCTACCGATACATATGCAGAGTATACATTTTAATGTCATATGTCACATGGTTTGGCAGCCATACTAGCTTGAAAGCCGATATATATAAAAAATCCCTTCTCCGAAACAGCTTCACCAATCGATGCGAAACATGTCCTGTCTGGTAAAAATGGGATACTTGAAAACGGCTGAAAGGATTTAAATCAAACTTGTTTATTTTTAGGACAGTGAACGAGGGCATCTACCCATTGTCACGCACAGAGACTATGCGGAGGCATACTGGCAACACAGTCGCATTGCTCTAGTTTGGAATGATTTTCAATTTTGTTTGACTGCGAGACTGAAGGACAGACTCGAGCAATTGCTTTACCCCCAAGTGTGAATGCCTGCTCGGGACAACATTCCGTACAATTTGCCAAATTCAGAGCCAAAGTAATTCAAACCAAAGTAATTCCAAATTCAGACTGCTAAACTGCAGGTCTGTGCTCCGATTCATGTTATATATTGTCCAAAATATAAAATTCAATTGAAATGAAGTTGTTCCTCTATCAAAGAAACACTATAGTAGACAGACAGAGTGAAGCAATTGCTTAACCCCACTTCGTGAAACGCGCACGGTGGTAAAAAGGCGAATTACGATTGTGCAAGTACAAAGCTGTGGCTCTCACTTCAGAAACGATAATATTGGGACCTATAATTATTTGCGACCAGAAGAAGAACTTGTCACTTCTTAGGTGCAGATGAATGGGCTAAAGTTAGGGCCAACAACACGTGGGATGGACTTCGCCACATTGGTACAAAATTCCAATTATAACTGCTTTCTTTCCTGGAAAGCAAAGTGGCTCTACAAATAAACAAATGTGGATATTAGCTTATTTTTATCTTGTTAACTCTTTGGGAAAAGCACGATGATCAAGGTGTCCATAAGTACCTACCAACAGAAGGAAATATGAGCTGGTGAGTGAAGGGAACAGCTTGTGGTTTGTCCTTATCCTCCTAAACTGGCCCACATTTAGATGGTGTAAAAGGGGATACATATATATTGTACGGTATATATCTATATATATATATATACTAGCAGAAAGTACCCGGCATTGCCGGGCGGGGGGGGGGAGGGGAGGAGGGGAGGGGAGGGGGAAGAGGAGGGAGGGGAGGAGAGGAGAGAGGGGGGAGGGAGGAGAGAGGGGGGAGAGGGGCGAGAGGGGGGGAGGGGAGAAGAGGGGGGGGGAAGTACCCAGCATTCCATGTATAAACGTGAGGAGAAGAGGGGGGTAGGGGGAGGGAGAGGGGGGGATGGGGGGGAGGAGAGGAGAGGGGGGGAGGGGGAGGGGGGATTGGAGAGGGGAGGGGTGGGAGGGGGAGGGGAAGGGGAGGGGGAGGTGGGGAGGGGGGGAGGGGGAGGTGAGGGAGGGGGGAGGGGGAGGGGGAAAGGGAGGGGGGAAAGGGAGGGGGAAAAGGGAGGGGGAGGGGAAAAGGGAGGGGGGAGGAGAAGGGGAGGGGGGAGGGGAGGGGTAGGGTGGAGGGGGAAGGTAGGGGTAGGGAGGGGGAGGGGAGGACGGAGGGGGGGAGGGTGGAAGGGGGAGGGAAGGGGAGGGCCAGTCAACAATGACGTTGCAGTTCTCATGGTCGGAGAGCAGCACAACAATCGCGACATCGTCCTGAATCTTCGCAACAGCACGAAGTGGATTTTGGAGATCTCACCGATCCTGTGACGCCCTCCTAGTACCGGCGTTGCCGGGTGGGAAAGGGAGACCCGTAACATTCCCAACCCGTACATTCGCCCTCTCGACTCAAGCTCACTCGGACAAAAGCCTCGCACAAATTACACCGTGAAGGCCCAATGGCCCATGTCTATGCCACAAATCAAGTACGTGAGCGAGTCGGGCGCACTGAATTGAAAATATATAGAACGCTCATACTCCGTGAAAAGTGAAGCCAACTGGCGGCGGGGATGGAACATCAACGTGATCGCTCTGAGCGAATCAGCGCGCTGCTCTGCCACCGGTCAGAATCCTGTCAGTATAATATTCCTCGCTGAAAAAAAATCTATGTGAAACATGCTACTATCTATGCTAAATCATGCTAAATCATGCTAAATGCTAATCATGCTAAAATCTATGCTACTTGCTGTGAGTTTTTATGGCGGCAAGGAACATCACGTGATCGCGTCACGACATCATTCGTGATCACGTCATCACGTGATCGTGATCGTCATCAATGAGCGCGAATGAGAGCGAATCAGCGCGCTGCTCTCGCACCGATTCAGATTCCGTGTATAATATTCCTCGCTGAAAAAAAATATGGATCTAAAGATGAAAGGAAAAAAAACCTATGTGGTGTGAATGGCAATGTTCCTCGCTGAAATGTGAAAAAACGCAATCGCTTTTGCTCTGAAATAACGTGCGAACGCGTAACTGAGTTAATGGCGGCAAGGAACATCACGTGATCGCTCTGAGCGAATCAGTGCGCTGCTCTGCCACGGCTTCAGTATTCCGTGCATAATATTCCTCGCTGAAATGCGCTGAGGTAAAAATATGGTAAAAAAATATTATGAAATAAATTTCCTATCCCCCACAAGTAACCCGGTGTGGTAATCGAAAACCGATTCAAAATGGCCCCTCGCTACGACTTTCCACGATCGCATTTTATTTTCACTACTTAAAATCGACCGATTTTTACCAAATAAAATACCGCACTCGATGCAACGGATGTCATGTTTGCGGCAGAAATTGAAACAGATTCTAATTTGGAAATAAAATGAAGGCAGTGCACAATGAAACAAAATCTCCTCAGAATAGAAAGTCGTGGCCGCGGGACGTGGTGACGTCACTGCGTTTCAGCTTAAAAACTCAATTTTATATAACTCCATATTTTGAATAACTCGGTCAATTTTTTGCCCAATCTTCGCCAAATAAAGGTCCCCGTTTACCTACAGATACCCCTCTACCCTCCTAGGGGCGAAGTCAGATGAATTTCGTAGGAAGGGGAAGGGGTCCCTACTCGCTGATAATATTCCTCGCTGAAAAAAAATATGGATCTAAAGATGAAAGAAAAAAAAACCAATGTGGTGTGAATGGCGCAATCGCTTTTCGCTCTGAAATATGTGCGAACGCGTAACTGAGTTAATGGCGGCAAGGAACATCATGTGATCGCTCTGAGCGAATCAGCGCGCTGCTCTGTCACCGGTCAGATTCTGGTCATAATATTCCTCGCTGAAATGCGCTGAGGTAAAAATATGGTAAAAAAATATTATGAAATAAATTTTTACATCGGCCATGTTCTTCCCAGGCTCAATGGCCATGTCTGTGCCAAATATCAAGTACGTGAGCCTCTCCGTTTAGGAGTCTATCGGTAACATCACACACACACACACACACACACACACACACACACACACACAAACTGTGTTTTATATATATAGATATGTATATATATATATATACATATATATATATATATATATATATATATATATATATATATATATATATATATTGTATGGTATATATAGTTGAAGCTGAAGGGAAAGGTGTATGCTGCATGTGTGAGAAGTGTTATGATTTATGGGAACGAGACATGGGTAATGAACGTAGAGCAGCAACGAAGGCTGGAAAGGGTGGAAATGCGAATGGTTCGGTGGATGTGCGGAGTATCGTTGAGAGAGAGGAAGACAAATTATGAATTGCGAAAGATGATGGGAATAGAGCCTGTGATGGATGCTGTGAAGAGGAACAGGTTGAGATGGTTTGGTCATGTGTTGAGGAAGGTTGAAAGTGACTGGATGAGAAGAATGATGGAAATGAATGTGGAAGGAAGTAGAGGATGGGGAAGACCCAGAAAGACTTGGCTAAAGATGGTGGAAGAAGAAATGTGGGCAAGGGGGTTAACAAGGGGAGATGCAGAAAATAGGGCAAAATGGAGAATATTGTCATGGGGACCGCAAGGCTAACCCCCGCTCTAGCAGGGAAAATGGCCTTAAAATGCATGTTGTTGTATATACACCATGAAGAATTACAACAGTAAAAACACAAAATGTATATCAACAATATCATACTCTCATGTGATTGACATCATAACATAAAGTACCACAAGGTTGTTCCCATAGTTACAAATACAACTGTTGCAGGTTATTAATTATAAGGTATTCATTCTATTGCATTCCAACCTCAATGAAAATAAGTTTTGAAAGACATTACATTTTTGTTTTAATTATGATGGGATAATGCACATGATAAATTGTAACATTCCAATTCACTTAAGAGACAGACAAATCCACTGTATACGGATTTATTTGATAAAGAACAGGATAAAATATGTTAACACAAACCAAGTACAGTAGATAGATCATGATAATGTACATGATTGTAGGGGAAGAGGCCGATTTTATAAGCAAAATTTTATGAGACAAGTTGCAGAAAGCTGAAGATGTCGGACCAGATGAAGGTAGAAAGGGCAGAAAAAGGAAGGTGGGGAAGGTGAGGGTAGGATAGGAAGGAGGATGGGGGAATGCAAAGGAAGAGAAAAGGGAAGGGATAGAGGGTGTGAATGGGAAGAGGAAGGGAGTATGAATGGGAAGTGGAAGGGGAAGGGAGTATGAATGGGAAGTGGAAGGGGAAGGGAGTATGAATGGGAAGAGGAAGGGGAAGAGAGTATGAATGGGAAGTGGAAGGGGAAGAGAGTATGAATGGGAAGTAGAAGGGGGTGGGAGTATGAAAGGGGAAGGGAAGGGAGTATGAATGGGAAGAGGAAGGGGATGGGAGTATAAAAGGGAAGAGGAAAGGAGTATGAATGGGAAGAGGAAGGGGAAGAGAGTATGAATGGGAAGTGGAAGGGGATGGGAGTATGAAAGGGAAGATGAAGGGAGTATGAATGGGAAGAGGAAGGGGAAGAGAGTATGAATGCGAAGTGGAAGGGGAAGGGAGTATGAAAGGGAAAGGGAAGGGAGTATGAATGGGAAGAGGAAGGGGATGTGAGTATGAAAGGGAAGAGGAAAGGAGTATGAATGGGAAGAGCAAGAGCCTGGGAGGATGTATGCAAAGGGGGAAGGATGAGTTAAGCAAAAATTTAAATGGAATAATCTCCAAAGGGTGTTGCAAAGACCAACTACTCAAAAATGGGAAGTATGCAATTCTCACATGGAGTCAAAATGAGAAGGAAATTAAGGAGGGGAAGTGGATTGATGTTAGCTTGTAGAGGAGGAAATAAACATCGGAGCAGGAGATCGCAGCCAGATAAGGGTCAAAATGGGTGTATGAGGAGGATTGATACAGAAAAAGGATCTTCGCATGAAGACAGAGGAGTTGAACGAGATCAATGTGTGCACATGGAGTAACGGAGTATTTTTACTACATGTAATTACAGCCGACGCCCGACAGCAGTAAAGGCTATAGGGTTTCAGAACACAGAACTGCGAGCCAAGTACTCGAATGGTCCAAAGCAGGCTGCGGACAAGCCAAAGCAACAATCAGGAGAAACAGGAAAAAAAACGAGGTGCCATTGTAGAACCTTGTGTTACAATTTTACAGGATCTCAACTTACTCTACTGAAGGTACGTTTTCCTTTTATTTACCAAGTTTGTATGTGTATTGGCCTGAGCTGGGAGCAAAGCGGAGGGGTGATATGCAGTATTCACACTTACTTGGCCTTTTATAACAATTAATTTGAATTGGTGTAAGCTTATGGCCTTACAGCTATTGGGCAAGACGGTTTGATGGATATATGTTTTGGCATGAACATAGAAAAAGTTTCATATACAGTGTTAACTTGTAATAATGTTCTAGGAATCTAACTCCATTCCAGACTTAACTCACTGCCTCCTATGTATGATAATGCGGGTGTGGAACTTCCTTTGTCAAAAGTTGTTTCATTTTGATTCCACAATGTGTCGGTTATCATATTAAAATATGTACTTTGGTGTCTGTCTGTCTGTCGGACAATTTTTGACCTCTATACATTCCGTCGTTACTTATCCAATCTCAACCAAACTTGACAGGGAGACTAAGGGTCATACGATGGAGGTTGTAGCCATTTAACTTCCCCTCCACCCCAAAAGGGTTTTCCCCGCCAAGGGAGGTGCGTGTTGAGGTGTATATCCGTGTTAAGATAGCTTTATGGTGGTGTCTTTCCAAAGCCGCTTCTAATAACAAAAGTAACAACAACGCTCATGATAACAGCATAATATTAATGTTATGACAAATCAATATCAATACTTATAATATCCCCCCTCCCCAAGGGGGTTAGGCACTTGCAATATTGCCTCCTCCCTTCCCCCCACCTCGACACCCTCACGGAAGTAAATTTTATTATAGGGAATTTAGAATGGTGAGACACGGTCTGATCTTTTCAATGACCTGATCTAACATAAGTAATAGTAATAGCAATTGGCAATAATAAAAAGCATAGCAACATGACTCCCCCTGCCGCTCCCGTAGTGAGCAGGTGTACTCGTCTACAAAAAGAGCCAAGTTGAAATGGCACTTCATGTATTCAGGGTGGAAAAGAAAGCAAATGAGATCAGGGTGCGGTGGAAGATTCCGTTTCGATAGTAGAAAGGTGCTTGAATCATCTGGAAAGGATCTCTTCCGTTATTGGTTTCATGCTTGTAATTACTAAAAATTATAATACCTTCCGATTAGGTTAATTTTGTAAATATATTATCGATTCCACTGGCATTGGAACTCCTGCCCTCCACACTCATTGTGGGAGTGCCCATCTCGGCCCACATTCAGCGGGAAATTTAAAGTGGGGATATTTCCACAAAGTGATGTTTCCTGGGACGCACTGTACACCTGGAGATTATTTTGGGATTTCGGCCTACAATAACCATATTTTGCCTTGGTGGACCTCACTGAAAAGTTTTTGCAATGTTAAATTTCAAGAGATAGATTATGAAGTTTTCATGACGTAACTAACGTAAGTTTTCGTAGCATCACGCATCATGTAAGTTTTCCAAGGTCCAATGGTTTGTTTACAGGAATTCGTTCCCAATACAGAGTGGAATATTTATGGAGTTTGCTAGGAATGTCCTTTGACAACACAATCCTACTATTCATTTGAAATTGGTCACTGGCTTTGACACCAATACAATTTTTTATTCTGGACTTTAGGCATCAAAAAGCTGCATATATTGAATAAACAGTTTCAAATGGAGCATCTCACCATCATGGGAGCATTTCAATTGCATCAAATGTGGCAATAAATGTGAATTGTTGCTTCCAGCTTGCCGGCTCAACGACAGAAAATGCCATTTGCATTTTTGCCTCTTCCATTCCTCCCCCCGTTGAGAATCCTCTGTGGGCACAGGCAACTTGCGAGTATTTACAAAATGTTAAGACTGCTAAGGTTTCTCAGTGAAGAAAAGGTGATGATACATTGAGTGAAAATGACTGAATAGTTTGTCGTCCTATTGTTTTTTAAATTTCCAGTAGGTGTGTGAACCAGCGACTCCGAGCACATATATACATATACAGTATATCAGCAGGTTTGTTGGACTTGTTTCAGGCTGCAGACTTACTGATCAACCCTTGTGATTTGTCATTTAAATAAATGCAAATATGTTTGGACTCCATTTATCCCCACAGACATGAACAAGAATGACAATAACCAGATTCAGCAAACAAGCTGGAAGACGTTCCTGTGGAACTCTGACACAAAGGAGTTTCTTGGAAGGTCGGGAAAGAGTTGGTGTGAGTTTTCCTTATAAAAAACGCTTTTTGAAGGGGATGAGGAGCGGCGGGGGTTCAGGGATGACATTGAAGTGGGGAAGGATTATGAAAAAAAAAAGTTTAAAAAGTCGAAATGGACACCAAACAAAAAGTGCAGCCCCCTATCCCCTTTCCAGGGAACGGAACAATTTATCACCTTGTTGGATGGGTTAATGCAGAAAAAAAATCCAATGGAAGACAAAAGTAAACAATATGAGCCATTTATCTGTGTATGTTCATATAAGGTACACAATCAGGTAGCAGGGTTACGGTATGTCAAACTGGCTTTGACACAATGTTTCCTAAGAACCTCGAGATTGGAGGAAGGGCTCACATGGTGTTTATCTGTGTTTGCCTCTCCTCTCAGTCCTCATAACAGTGTTCTACATCTTCTTCTTTGCTTTCCTTGGATGCTTTTTCTCTCTCACTGTTTGGGTCCTGCTCAAGACCCTGGAAGGCCCTTTGCCTCAATATCAAGATCGTGTCGGAAGTCCTGGTATGTCTTTGATTTGAATACATTTTTATTTTTGACAAGACATTTTGAAGTCAATTTTTAAAATGTGGGCATAAAAACATTTGCTCAAGATGACAATTATGGTGATGCAGACATACAGTACACATACAAAACATTGATAGAAACTAGACTTTTCAATATCCTGATGACAGAGGGCAAAACTGTGATTATTTTATGGTAAAGTGAACCGTAACTGCTCCCATAAGTGCGCCCATCCCTCGATTTATGAAACTAGGGCATGCCCGTACTATATCTATATCTAAAATTATATCCCCCCCCCTCTATTTACATGAAATGGTTTGGTCCAAAGCGAACGGCTTGCGAGTACGGTGACAATCCCCCCCCCCCCTCTATTTACATGAAATGGTTTGGTCCAAAGCGAACGGCTTGCGAGTACGGTGACAATCCCCCCCCTCTATTTACATGCAATGGTTTGGTCCAAAGCGAACGGCTTGCGGAGTTTGGTAAAGAAATCGCCATAGCTCGGTAACTACTTGTCCGATTAATATGAAACCTTGAAAAGGCACATCCTCGGGTCCCCAGCAATATACCTGGCAAGTTTCAAGTATATCGGACCGGTAGTTGTCGAGAAACAGCGGTCGCATACACACACACAGACACACACATACACACACACACAGAGATTACTGGAATTATAGATAGATGTATACGTTCTTGAAAAGTTGTACATAAAGCGAAATTCCGTATATCAAACCATATTTTCCTATGGATTTCCATTATATAATTGGAGATGTGTTCCTGCGGGAAAATATTTCTGCCCCAAGACATCACAAAGATGTTTTCCATCGCATCGCTTCTATGGCGAGACAACTTAGTAGCGCTAAAAAGGTGTACCTGCTAAAAAACTACTTTTCAGTTTGTCTTCATTATCGCGTATTGTTTCCGCCGTGCACGTAGCAAACCATAATAATTTCGCGATTTGGCGAAGTTTTCCACATGCTTCAAACCCCCTAACACATCTAGATTTACATATACACTACCGGTCAAAAGTTTTAGAACACCTCAATTTTTCCAGTTTTTATTGAAATTTACACAGTTTAATGTCTCAATGTACTCTGAAATTAAGCATAGAACAAATAAACAATAATTGGAGATAAAAAGAAATCGTAGAATCATTTTGTTTAACAAAATGTAATTTTAATTTTTGACTCAGCAAAGCAGCCACCTTTTACAGATACTAGGGCATGCCCGTACTATATATATATATCTAAAAGTATATCCCCCCCCCCCCTCTATTTACATGCAATGGTTTGGTCCAAAGCGAACGGCTTGCGAGTACGGTGACAATCCCCCCCCTCTATTTACATGAAATGGTTTGGTCCAAAGCGAACGGCTTGCGAGTACGGTGACAATCCCCCCCCCCTCTATTTACATGAAATGGTTTGGTCCAAAGCGAACGGCTTGCGAATACGGTGACAATCCCCCCCCCCCCCCCTCTATTTACATGAAATGGTTTGGTCCAAAGCTAACGGCTTGCGGACGCGGAGTTTGGTAAAGAAATCGCCATCGCGTGCACAAATGCGCAGGAAAGCGAATGAATCGCAAATTAGTTTAAAAACATAGTTTAACGCCCGAGCGAGTTTAACGCAATCGCAAATCGCATCGCAAAGCGAAAGAATCGCAAATTAGTTGTAATTAGTTTTAAAACATAGTTTAATGCCAACATAGCGCCAACATAGTTTGCCGACGGGAAATAAATGAATACGCTCTCAAATGTGCCATCCGAGGCAGAGTGTGTTCGCCACGTTCGGCACACGCGATAGCTCGCTGCTCTCTGATTGGTTGAATCGTTTTTTGGACATAGCTCGGTAAGTAATTGTCCGATTAATATGAAACCTTGAAAAGGCACATCCTCGGGTCCCCAGCAATATACCTGGCAAGTTTCAAGTATATCGGACCGGTAGTTGTCGAGAAACAGCGGTCGCATACACACACACACACACACACAGACAGAGATTAGTGGAATTATAGATAGATAACCGCCAAACACACTCGTGGCATTCTTTCTACAATAGAAATCAAATATTGTTCGGGAAGTTCTTCCAAACACTGTTGCAGAAGTTCCCACAAATGTGTTGCACTTGTAGGTTGCTTTGCTTTCACCCTTCTGTCCAGTTCATCCCAAACCAGCTCGATGGGGTTTAAATCTGGAGACTGTGCTGGTCATTCCCTGATTTGAAGCCTACCGTCTTGTTCTTTTCCTCGAAAGTAGTTTTAACATAGCCTGGAGGTGTGTTTAGGGTCATGATCTTGCTGTAGGATGAACCCCTGACCAACTAGGTGTATACCAGATTACCAGAGGGTATTGCATGGTGCTGCAAAATGCCATGGTAGCCCTTTTGGTTCAAGGTGCCAGTCACTCTGTGCAAGTCTCAATGCCAGTCACTCTGGATCCAGCAAAAGAGCCCCAGACCATCACGCTTCGTCCTCCATGTTTGACAGTTGATGTCACACACTGAGGAACCATCCTTTCGCCTACTCGATGGCGTACAAAAACCCTGCGTGATGAACCAAAGATTTCAAATTTTGATACATCGGTCCATAAGACCTTCTTCCAATCTTCAATAGTCCACTGGCGGTGCTTCATGGCCCAGGCAATCCTCTTTTCTTATTTTGCCATCTTAGCAATGGCTTTCTTTCTGCCACTCGACCTGTCAAACCTGCAGCTCGAAGTCTTCTCTTCACAGTTGAAACTGAGTCTTGCTTACTTCGACCAGTGTTAAGCTGTGCTTGAAGCTGTTGTCCTGTGAGCCGCCTATCACGCAAGCTGTTGACTCTCAGAAACCTGTCTTTTGATTCTGTTGTGGCTTTGGGTCTGTCAGACCTCTTCCTGTCAGAGTTTCCTCCAGTTTCTAATATACTACTTCCTGCAGTGCAATATTGTCCAAATTAATGCTTCGGAGGGTGTAATAACAGTCTGTTCCAATACTGCTTTTATACAGACAGGGGGTTTGTAATCAAGTAATCAGCAGAGGTTGGGACACCTGTAGGAATTGTTTGCGGCAACTTTCAAGGCTTAATTTACTTACATTGCTGCAGAACAGTTGTAAGTTGTTAACCCATTACTTGTTCCCTGAAGAAGGCCTTTTTAGCCGCGTCGCAGACGCTGCTAATAGAGTGCCCTCTGCTGCTGTTGTTGTTCTTCTTGTTCTTCTTCTTCTTCTTCTTCTTGTTCTTGCAGAGAAGACAAAATCTCAAAGCTCCACCCATTTTGGGAGAGGCTTCATATAAACAAATATCCACCATTTTATTAACTCGCATAGCTTTGAGGCCTGTTTTGTAGGCCTGTGGTGTCTTCCTCTCTCACACAGTTTTATTTCAAATCAAATTCGATATATCATTTCATTTTTCACAGTCGCTAACATAGTTTTAGACTCGGTTGAAAAAAAACGGGAAGAAAATCCGATGAAAGTTGCCCTTTATAGAACGAAATGAATTCTCAAAGGCCTGTAACTTCAAGTCCATTGAGATTTTTTTTTTTAAATCGCGACATGGTCAGTCATACACCGCCCGAAATAACAGACGGGAAAATGCCGAGATATATATATTTTGTTTAAATCGCGGCATGGTCAGTCATACACCGCCCGAAATAACAGACGGGAAAATGCCGAGATATATTAAAAATTCGTCCATTTGATGACAATCGTCACGATGAAATATTTAATTTATACGTCGTCACAATAATGTGGAGAGAGGAGCATAGCTTCGTTCACGTGTCGCCACATACGGGAAATTGCCGAGATATATTTTTTAAATCGCGGCATGGTCAGTCATACACCGCCTGAAATAACAGACGGGAAAATGCCGAGATATATTAAAAATTCGTCCATTTGATGACAATCGTCACGATGAAATATTTAATTTATACGTCGTCACAATAATGTGGAGAGAGGAGCATAGGTTCGTTCACGTGTCGCCACACACGGGAAATTGCCGAGATATATATTTTTTAAATCGCGGCATGGTCAGTCATACACCGCCTGAAATAACAGACGGGAAAATGCCGAGATATATTAAAAATTCGTCGCCACACACGGGAAATTGCCGAGATATATTTTCACTTTGCACAAAAATAACATCAAGTAATCGAATCAATAGGAATGTCCTGTGCCTATAACATCGACGTTATAGGCACAGCTGCATCTAGGCATTGTGTAACATCGACGCGGCTTTTGTTTTAATTAAAACTTTTTGTACTTGTTTACAATATAACTGGGCAATTTACATTATTTCCCCATTTTTGCCAACCTAAACTTTTTTTTAACCTCGAGCTGTTTACTGCTTACCTTTGTACCATTTCAGATTATTCACTGGATTTGAATTGCTTAAATTTCAATAAAAACTGGAAAAATTGAGGTGTTCTAAAACTTTTGTCCGGTGGTGTAAGATAATTGTTTTACAGTCTCTTTTTGCACTTGTGCTATGATTTGAACTTGATGGCCTTTTCCCATCATTTTGACTTACTTTTTCTGAAGTTAGAATGTTGAAAAAGGGTGAAATCCTCCATAGTAAAGTACCATGCACGTGATCAACACAATGGACAACTAAATCGAGTCAAGCTTGAACGGCACGGACAATATGGGAAACCAGTACAGCATGAAAAGTGTGTGCAAGTGACCTGGAACAACAGAAAAAGTGTGTGCAAGTGACCTGGAACAGTATGAAAAGTGTGTGAAAGTGACCTGGAACAGCAGGAAAAGTGTGTGCAAGTGACCTGGAACAGCAGGAAAAGTGTGTGCAAGTGACCTGGAACAGCAAAAAAACGTGTGTGCAAGTGACCTGGAACAGCCAAAAAAGTCTGTGCAAGTGACCTGGAACAACAAAAAAAGTGTGTGCAAGTGACCTGGAACAGCAAAAAAAAGTGTGTGCAAGTGACCTGGAACAGCAGGAAAAGTGTGTGCAAGTGACCTGGAACAGCAGGAAACGTGTGTGCAAATGACCTGGAACAGCATGAAAAGTGTGTGCAAGTGACCTGGAACAGCAGGAAAAGTGGGTGCAAGTGACCTGGAACAGCAGGAAAAGTGTGTGCAAGTGACCTGGAACAGCATGAAAAGTGTGTGCAAGTGACCTGGAACAGTATGAAAAGTGTGGGCAAGTGACCTGGATCAGCATGAAAAGTGTGTGCATGTGACCTGGAACAGCATGAAAAGTGTGTGCAAGTGACCTGGAACAGCAAAAAAAAGTGTGTGCAAGTGACCTGGAACAGCAGGAAAAGTGTGTGCAAGTGACCTGGAACAGCAGGAAAAGTGTGTGCAAGTGACCTGAAACAGCAGAAAAAGTGTGTGCAAGTGACCTGGAACAGCATGAAAAGTGTGTGCAAGTGACCTGGAACAGCATGAAAAGTGTGCGCAAGTGACCTGGAACAGCAGGAAATGCATGCTAGGCCAAACAACAAACCATGTGTTGTTAGATACACCCACAATAATGTTATAGGAAATTTAACGTAACATTAAACGATTTGGTTCCCTAATCTATATGTTACGTTAATGCAGAATTCCATATATTGAATCATCGTATAACGAGGGATAGACGTAAACATTTCTTCATTCTGTGTTGGAATCGTAGCAGAAGAATGAATAAAGATCGATAGCAAAACATGCCAAGAGCATAAACAGGACATTTTAACACTTTCTTTTGTTATGAATAAGCACTGACAACAAAAATCAGTTGCCATTTATAGCACGAAAATGGAACAAAAGTGGTTGGGGAATAATTGGGCTGCAGCGTTATCCACCGGACGAGGAACATGCCTTCCATGACTTCAGCGACACTGTGTACACACCCTCTCCGTCAAGGATGTAGCTTTGTGGCTGCCGTTGGCTAAACACTAGCTTATCTGCCTTTTGTGGCTGCCATTGGCTAAATACTAGCTAATCCACCTTTTGTGGCTGCCATTGGCGAAATACCAGCTAATCCGCTTTTTGTGGCTTCCATTGGCGAAATACCAGCTCATCCGCCTTTTGTGGCTACCGTTGGCTAAATACCAGCTCATCTGCCTTTTGTGGCTGCCGTTGGCGAAATACCAGCTCATCCGCCTTTTGTGGCTACCGTTGGCTAAATACCAGCTCATCCACCTTTTGTGGCTGCCATTGGCTAAATACCAGCTCATCTGCCATTTGTGGCTGCCGTTGGCTAAATACTAGCTCATCTGCCTTTTGTGGCTACCGTTGGCTAAATACCAGCTCGTGCCTTTTGTAGCTGCCATTGGCTAAATATGAGCTCATCTGCCTTTTGTGGCTGCCGTTGGCTAAATACTAGCTCATCCGCCTTTTGTGGCTGCCGTTGGCTAAATACTAGCTCATCCGCCTTTTGTGGCTACCGTTGGCTAAATACCAGCTCATCCGCCTTTTGTGGCTGCCATTGGTGAAATACCAGCTCATCCGCCTTTTGTGGCTGCCGTTGGCTAAATACTAGCTAATCCGCCTTTTGTGGCTGCCGTTGGCTAAATACTAGCTCATCCGCCTTTTGTGGCTGCCGTTGGCTAAATACCAGCTCATACGCCTTTTATGGCTGCCGTTGGCTAAATACTAGCTCATCCGCCTTTTGTAGCTGCCGTTGGCTAAATACGAGCTCATCCTCATTTTGTGGCTGCCGTTGGCTAAATACTAGCTCATCTGCCTTTTGTGGCTGCCGTTGGCTAAATACTAGCTCATCCGCCTTTTGTGGCTGCCTTTGGCTAAATACTAGCTCATCCGCCTTTTCTGGCTGCGGTTGGCAAAATACTAGCTCATCCAAAATACTTGGCTAAATACTAGCTCATACGCCTTTTCTGGCTGCCGGTGGCAAAATACTAGCTCATCCGCCTTTTGTAGCTGCCGTTGGCTAAATACGGGCTCATCCTCCTTTTGTGGCTGCCGTTGGCTAAATACTAGCTCATCTGCCTTTTGTGGCTGCTGTTGGCTAAATACTAGCTCATCCGCCCTTTGTGGCTGCCGTTGGCTAAATACTAGCTCATCCGCCTTTTCTGGCTGCCGTTGGCTAAATACTAGCTCATCTGCCTTTTGTAGCTGCCGTTGGCTAAATACGAGCTCATCCTCCTTTTGTGGCTGCCGTTGGCTAAATACTAGTTCATCCGCCTTTTGCGGCTGCCGTTGGCTAAATACGAGCTCATCAGCCTTTTGTAGCTACTGTTGGCTAAATACGAGATCATCCACCTTTTGCGGCTGCCATTGGCTAAATACAAGCTCATCAGCCTTTTGTGGCTGCCATTGGCTAAATACAAGCTCATCTGCCTTTTGTGGCTACTGTTGGCTAAATACGAGCTCATCAGACTTTTGTGGCTGCCGTTGGCTAAATACAAGCCCATCTGCCTTTTGTGGCTGCCGTTGGCTAAATACCAGCTCATCCACCTTTTGTGGCTACCGTTGGCTACATACGAGCTCATCAGCCTTTTGTGGCTGCCGTTGGCTCAATACGAGCTCATCCACCTTTTGTGGCTGCCTTTGGCTAAATAACAGCTCATCTGCCTTTTGTGGCTGCCGTTGGCTAAATACGAGCTCATCTGCCTTTTGTGGCTGCCGTTGGCTAAATACCAGCTCATCCGCCTTTTGTGGCTGCCGTTTGCTAAATACGAGCTCATCAGCCTTTTGTGGCTGCCGTTGGCTAAATACTAGCTCATCCACCTTTTGTGGCTGCCATTGGCTAAATACTAGCTCATCTGCCTTTTGTGGCTGCCATTGGCCAAATACTAGCTAATCTGCCTTTTGTGGCTGCCATTGGCTAAATACTAGCTCATCCGCTTCACATCAAGTTCCCCTACCCCTCTCAGCTAACCGAGTTGCCACAAACCGGTTCAATCCAGATGGGTGTTTTTAGTTGACACCATCACCTTACTGAATGGCGAATAGCTCACCCTTTTTTCCAGGCATTGTTTTTAGGCCTAGCAGGGTGTCACAGTCACCCTCACCACAAGCCAGTGAAGGGTGTCAGTTTAGTCGCCGCCAACTCGACCCTGTTGCAGGTAGCACTGGGTTACATGTTACCAGTGTCAGTCCCAAAAGACTGACCTGACACTAAATTCCATCCTTGATGGAATTGGATACAGATGTGAGGTGGTAGCAGAGGCAGGAGTCCCATTGTTCCAGAACCCCCTTTTTCAAGGCAAAAATAATCTTACGATAATTCACTAAATGTCCGTCGGTCCGTTCCCACGTACCGCAAAAACGGCTGAACCGATCGCAACGATATTTTGGGTGGGTAATCCTGGGACCCCCTGGAGTAAAATAGGCTATATTGTTTTTCCAATTTTCCAGTTTTTCCAAACACGATGGAATAATATTTACCGATATGAACAGTGATGTGGCTTTTATTGAAATTCTAAAAATACTGTTTAGATTTTGATGAGAATTATGAACCTGCCGCGAATGCGGAAGTGGACAGATGACGGCAATGCACGGGTTTCATAATATCCCAATACAACTGTCATTCAATCGTAATGTAAATTCCTTAAACGTTAATCGTGTTAATCGTTTTGTTAAAGTATCAATTGATGATTGGAATTGAGTGAATACAATTACGATTTTGAATTCGTAATTGTATTCACCCAACCGTACGGAACATCACATCAGGATTTAAATATTTGTTTATGTCATGAATGTTGTTAAAAGTTAATTTTTTTATATTAATGTTATTTAATTTTTATATTAATGATCGGAGTTATGCTGTTTGGAATGAAAAAAGATATCGAGTTCAAGTGAATGACGGAATGCCATGACGATTTCTACTTTCTAAACGTGAAATTCGTGAATCGCCATATGCAGATTCGCCATTGACTGGGTACAGAACAAATGTACTCGTTTGTTTGCGAACGGGTACGTTTTTCATGGAAGTCCTTCACGAACTTGCTGTCCATGTCTGACGTGTGACTGAAGGTGCTACAGTAATGTGGAATTTATTGGTTTCATGCTTTAGCATTCGCAGTTTCTGCATTGTCTGTTTGCTTCTGGCCTCCCACCCGTGCATAGCACGGGTATCTCACTAATATAAGTAATGGAGAGAAAGTCTTCAAGTCCTTTTTTACACTGGTTATGTGCCCATACCTCTATGGCCTGAATCCCCCTTGTTAAAATCCTCAGATGTGTCAATGAGGCATGAGGATAAAGCTTGATTGTCTCTTAACCGTACAACAGCAACATATGACGACCAGTACAATTAAAATTTTGACATCAGAAGTCTATTCAGTGAACTATTCAGATCACCAAGCTAGAAAGAACAAATGACTTTTATCTTGAAATTAGCTTTTCCATAACTCCTTTCCATGAGGTTTCCTGTCTTGTTTTCCAGGCTTCGTGATTTTGCCCAAGGCGGATTCATTCCACATTGAATTCAGCTCAGATAAACCAACCAGCTATGAAAGCCATGTCAAAGAACTGAGAACCTTCCTTCAAGGTAAGAAACAGGTAACCACATAAAGACAACAAGAGTGAGAAGTACATTCGATTGGCAAGCAGTTGCATACTACAGTCATGTGAAAAAGTAAGTACACCCCATGTAAAGTTTTGACTTTTTCAACATATTTCAACATACAGCTATTTGATCTTCATTTCAACAATATTGATAGATAAAGGTGATATAATAGAACAAATATCATGAAACATTTACATTTTGTAGTCCATTGTATAATTTAAATAAACATAAATGCAAATTTTGCATGTGGAAAAAGTAAGTACACCCCTACATTTATCACTACTTCAAATACCTAAAATTAGAATCAGGTGCACCAGCTCAGGTGCAAATGATTAGAACATCGTTAGAGAGGATCTTGGAGGAACCGGTCTTATTTAAACCTCAGACATTTAGTTTGGTTTGCTCTTTGTTGTTGAAGTGTGCGGCGTCACCGTGCCGAGATCAAAAGAGCTCTCTGAGGCCTTCAGAAAGAAGGTTATAGATGCCTACAAGACTGAGAAGGGATTTAATAAGATCGCCAAACAATTTGAAATCAATCATTCGACTGTCCGGAAGATCATCTACAAGTGGAAGAAGATTTCAAACAACTGCCAACTTGTTCAGGCCAGGTCGCCCCAGCAAGTTCAGCCCGAGAGCAGACCGCAAGATGCTGAAATAAGTCTCCAAGAACCCCAGAATGTCATCACGGGACCTAAAGGTAGCTCTTGCCACTGTTGATGAAAAAGTGCATGAGTCTACCATTAGAAAGAGGTTGCATAAATTTGATCTACATGGAAGGTGTGCCAGGAGGAAACCTTTGCTGTCCAGAAAGAACATCAGGGCAAAACTAAAGTTTGCCAATGAACACCTAGGCAAAGACCAGCATTTCTGGAACAATGTGCTCTGGACAGATGAGTCAAAGGTAGAGCTATTTGGCCACAGTACCAGAAGACATGTTTGGCGAAAACCAAAGCCAGCATTTGACCACAAGAACCTGATACCAACTGTAAAGCATGGTGGTGGAAATATTATGGTTTGGGGCAGCGTTGCTGCATCAGGGCCTGGGCAGCTCACCATCATAGAATCCACTATGAATTCTTCATTGTACCAGAGGGTGCTTGAGGATAATGTGAGGCCATCTGTCGGACAGTTGAAGCTCAACCGAAGGTGGACCTTGCAACATGACAATGACCCTAAACATACCAGTAAATCCACCAAGGAATGGCTGAAAAGAAAGAAATGGAGGGTTCTGGAATGGCCAAGTAAAAGCCCGGATCTAAATCCCATCGAGATGATGTGGGGGGATTTGAAACGAGCTGTGCATGCAAGAAACTCCTCAAACATCGCACAGCTGAAAGAATTCTGCATGGAGGAGTGGGCAAAAATTTCTCCCAGTCGAGGTCAGTGACTGGTAGACAGTTATAAGAAATGCCTACTTGAGGTTGTTTCTGCCAAAGGGGGCAATACCACCTATTAGAGTCAAGGGTGTACTTACTTTTTCCACATGCAAAATTTGCATTTATGTTTATTTAAATTATACAATGGACTACAAAATGTAAATGTTACATGATATTTGTTATATTATATCACCTTTATCTATCAATATTGTTGAAATGAAGATCAAATAGCTGTATTGTGAAATATGTTGAAAAAGTCTAAACTTCACATGGGGTGCACTTACTTTTTCATGTGACTGTATATACTTTTCAATTGTACACGCATTGAACCCGTCGCTTCATTGACGGTAGTTGATTATGCACTCATATTCTCCCAAAAACAATGTTATGAATTCTTTGATGTTCCCTGGGATCAGATGTTATGTCGTTTTTTCAGATGGCAAAATGCAATTCTCATCGAGTCATAAATAATACACCACCATGAAGGCCATTTTGTGGGTGCCACTACCCCTTTCGGGGTAGTGATAGACGTACAGTCGTGGCCAAAAATATTGGCACCCTTGCACTTTTAAAAAATAACTCACAATTTTCTCTAAACATAAGTTGAAAATGACAAAAGTATTTGGTCTCCACAATTCTTTATTTCACTGTTAATATTACAGAACGTTTGTTTTTGATTCAGAACTTAATATATCCTTTTAAATAAGAAAATAAAAAGAAATGGCGTTAACAAAATTATTAACACACTCGACTTAATATTTGGTAGCACAGCCTTTGGACAAAATAACTGCAGTCAAGCACTTCCTGTGGCCATGAATGAGGTTCCTCCACCTCTCTACTGGCAGTTTGGCCCACTCTTCTTGTGCAAACTGCTCCAGATTTGAAGGGTGCCTTCTCCCAACTGCTGTTTTCAGATCTCCCCACAGGTGTTCAATGGGATTTAGATCTGGACTCATTGCTGGCCACTTCAGAACAATCCAGCATTTTGTCTTGAACCATTCCTGGGTGCCTTTTGAAATGTGTTTGGGGTCATTGTCCTGCTGCAAGACCCATGACCTTCGAAGGAGACACAGCTTTCTGACACTGCGTTGAACATTGTGCTCCAGAATGTCTTGGTAATCTCCTGATTTCATGATGCCATGCATACATTCAAGGCACTCAGTGTCAGAGGCAGCACAGCAACCCCAATGCATCACTGAACCTCCTCCATGTTTGACTGTAGGGAAGGTGTTCTTTTCTTTGAAGGCTTCATTTTGTTTTCTGTAAACATAGAGATGATGTGCTTTACCAAAAGGTTTAATGTGGTCTCATCTGTCCACAGGACATTCTCCCAGAAGGATTATGGCTTGTTAAGGTGTGTTTTGGAAAACCACAGTCGGGCTTTCTTATGTCTCTCAGTAGTGAGGTCCACTTGGGTCTCCTACCATAGAACCCCCTTTCATTGAGTTGGTGACGGATGGTGAGAGTTGAAACTGTCGTACCTTGTGTCTGAAGTTCAGCTTGAATCTGTTTGGCAGTTGATCGAGGTACTTTCTCCACCATACAAACAATCCTTCACTGCAATCTTCGATCAAGTTTTCCCTTGCGGCCACATCCAGGGAGGTTGGCCACAGTGCCATGGACCTTAAACTTCCTGATAACATTGTGTACGGTGGGCACAGGAACATCATGGTCTCTGGAGATGGACTTGTAGCCTTGAGAGCGTACATGCTTGGCTACAATCTCGTGTCTGACCTCGTCAGACAATTCTCTGGTTTTCTTTCTTTTCTCCATGCTCATTGTGGTACACACAGTGACACAAAACAGCAGAATGACTCCTTTTCTCTATTCAAAATGGTTGAATGAGTGATTTCTATATTGTATGCACCTGCAATTCACCACAGGTGAGTTCAATTCCAAAGTAAAGGAGAATCACCTGCTTGAAATGTAATTATTTCTAACAACTTCTAAAAGGTGCCAATAATATTGTCCGGACCATTTTAGGATTTGGGTGTGGAATAAACTAAGATTTAGTAATTTTTTCAGCATTTTATGGCGTAGCCCATCGGGCAAAGACGTCTAGAACAGTGTATGTCTGTCTTTATGTATGAATGTATATATGTATGTACCCTCAAACGTATACCATTCAGAGCTGAGGATCTGGTCACATGACAGGGTGATGGGATTACGTCTGATGTCATTGTGGCATACGGCGGCTGATTCTCCACACTCCGCCATTTTGATTTTTATGCCGTTCCTGCCGAACATATCGTTGAACCTGTCATATATCACAATCGCCATGCTCGATCATCCATCAAATATCAAAAGCATCAGCGTTACGTCTTTTCCAACAAAATGGTACGTACCCAACCCTTGTGGGGTATAACCTAGATTACAGTAGATCTTCTCTCAGTTCTGTAAGTAAAACTTACCTCAGGGATGTCTGGATTCCTCCAAATTTCTTTGTTTAATGTTATATACAGCATTTAGCGACTGTTTAAAAAGCTAATCATGTGTGTTCGTGGTTTATAATATTTTACAAGCCCGGCTACGACGCTGTTAGACTTTCGGTCTTGTTTTGTTTTGTTCCACTGAAAACCAAAGAAATACAAATTTGGATACCAAAAGATTTTTTTATTTCAACAATTTTCTGGAAGAAATGGTGCATTATTTGAAAAAAGTGCAAGGGTACCAATATTTCTGGCGAAGACTAACGTCATCATACTTCACCACCACATTGCTAAATCCGTCATCCCGACGACATATAAGCATGAAAAGAAGTATCATTACTGACATATGACTAATCCAACTGGAGGAAGATTACTGTATTTTTATGGATATACTGTATGTCACTTGCGCTTGATCAACCGGATGAAGATCAGTCATTTGCGCTTCTGTAGGGCTTCACCACTGGGTAACACCTGTCCTCCACAAGTTGATATCTACAGTAAATCGTGATGGGAAAGTTCCAACTCGAAAAGCTGAAGACTCCCTTTTTGGCATACCTGATCTCCTGACAACAAACAAAGTGTTTGTATAAAATGTGATGGATTAGTGCTCTTCACTTCCTCAATCCATGCCAACAAAATATGACTGTACTGGGTGCGTGGACATGTATCTTACTATAATTCACCAAATGTCTGTCTGTCTGTTCCCAGGTACCGCAAAAACGGCTGAACCGATCGCAACGAAATTTTGGGTGGGTATTCCTGGGACCCCTGGAGTAAAATAGGCTATATTGTTTTTCCAATTTTTTCCCAATTTTTCCAATTTCCAAATTTTGCAGTTTTTCCAAACACGATAGAATAATATTTACCGATATGAACAGTGATGCGGCTTTTATTGAAATTCTACAAATACTGTTTAGATTTTGATGATTTGCGTGTGATGTGATTTAACGGATGTTTATATAAATCGTTTAAAATAAAATTTAAAAGCCTTCAATTTCTGATACTTTGCCTTTTCATTTCGGCCTCTCAATTGAAGACCCGCCGTTAGGACTGTTGCTAGTCTCACGATAATTCACCAAATGTCTGTCTGTCTGCCCGTCCGTCTGTTCCCATTTACTGCAAAAACGGCTGAACCGATCGCAAGAAAATTTTGGGTGGGTAATCCTGCGACCACCTGGAGTAAAATCTATATAAATAAAACACAGTTTGTGTGTGTGTTACCTATAGACTCCTAAACGGAGAGGCTCACGCACTTGATTTTTGGCATAGACATGGCCAGTGGGCCTGGGAAGGACATGGCCTACCTAAAAATGACCTCCGATGACGAGATCCATAATTTTATTCTTAGTTAACGTAGCGCATTTCAGCGAGGAACATTATACATTGAATCTCAGCCTGTGCCAGAGCAGCTCGCTGATTCGCTCAGAGCGATCACGTGATGTTCCATCCTCGCCACCAGACTCGCTCACGTACTTGATTTTTGGCATAGACATGGCCATTGGGCCCGGGAAGGACATGGCCTATCTAAAAATGACCTCCGATGATGATCCATATTTTTAGCCGCGTCGCAAGACGCTGGTCATAGAGTGCACTCTGCTGTTGTTCTTGTTCTTCTTGCAGAGAAGACAAAACCTCAAAGCTCCACCCATTCTGGGAACCATAGCTCCACCCATTGTGGAAGAGGCTTCATATAAACAAATATCCACCATTTTATTAACTCGCATAGCTTTGAGGCCTGTTTTGTAGGCCCGTGGTGTCTTCCTCTCTCACACAGTTTTATTTCAAATCAAATTCGATATATCATTTCATTTTTCACAGTCGCTAACATAGTTTTAGACTCGGTTGAAAAAAAACGGGAAGAAATTCTGATGAAAGTTGCCCTTTATAGAACGAAATGAATTCTCAAAGGCCTGTAACTTTAAGTCCATTGAGATATATATTTTTTAAATCGCGGCATGGTCAGTCATACACCGCCCGAAATAACAGACGGGAAAATGCCGAGATATATTAAAAATTCGTCCATTTGATGACAATCGTCACGATGAAATATTTAATTTATACGTCGTCACAATAATGTGGAGAGAGGAGCATAGCTTCGTTCACGTGTCGCCACACACGGGAAATTGCCGAGATATATATTTTTTAAATCGCGGCATGGTCAGTCATACACCGCCTGAAATAACAGCCGGGAAAATGCCGAGATATATTAAAAATTCGTCCATTTGATGACAATCGTCACGATGAAATATTTAATTTATACGTCGTCACAATAATGTGGAGAGAGGAGCATAGCTTCGTTCACGTGTCGCCACACACGGGAAATTGCCGAGATATATATTTTTTAAATCGCGGCATGGTCAGTCATACACCGCCTGAAATAACAGACGGGAAAATGCCGAGATATATTAAAAATTCGTCGCCACACACGGGAAATTGCCGAGATATATTTTCACTTTGCACAAAAATAACATCAAGTAATCGAATCAATAGGAATGTCCTGTGCCTATAACATCGACGTTATAGGCACAGCTGCATCTAGGCATTGTGTAACATCGACGCGGCTTTTGTTTTAATTAAAACTTTTTGTACTTTTTTTCCTCCGACTGGACACCATACCACCCTGCAGTCTTGTTTATTCATATTTAACTTAGCACATTTCAGCGAGGAACATTATAAACCGAATCTCAGCCTGTGCCAGAGCAGCTCGCTGATTCGCTCAGAGCGATCACGTGATGTTCCATCCTCGCCGCCAGACTCGCTCACGTCCCTCCCTCCCCTCCCCCCACCCCTCCCGTCCATTTGCCGATGTTTTAAAACTACAATTCCTCTGTAGGTTAGCTCTTCAGATAAACTTCTATTTCTACAGATAACAAGAACCCCAACAACAACAACAACAACAACAACAATGGAAGCTGTTGTTGTGGACCTGCGACATGACCAAAGGCATGAGACAGTCGAGTTTCAAACATATTGGCTCACACAGATATTTTTGTGCTCATACAGGTAACAAGTACTCCAACACCACAGGAAATGAAACTTGTGTACCTGGAGTGTATCGTGACCAGCAGCCATTAGATCAAACTCCAATGACAACAGGAGAATCAAAGCTTGTCCCACCAGCTTGTCCATTTTCTTCAGACCTTCTTGGCCCCTGCTCTGGGATAGACGACCCCACATTTGGCTATGGAAGCAGCAATCCCTGCATCCTTATAAAGATGAACAAGGTAGGATTAATCTTCAATATAATTTATTGTTCATTTGACATTCTGATCAAATAAATGAGTTAGTAATTTAAATAAATTGGGTACTTTTAAAAGACTAACTACTTGTATTGGGAAATAGAAACTTTCTTGTGTTAAAGAGAATGAGTAAAAGTGTCGTATTTATAACCAACCTGGTCCACCTTCCATGTCTGCCGCCTCACACTCGTTCATCCTATTTTTGTGTAAACATTGACTTGGTATACAGTCATGGAATGTGTTTTGTGACAGAGGTTGAAGGGCACCTTACTGTGAAAGAACATCTATTATTACATAAACGTATCTGGCACAAACAATATTTGTCCACGAGCTCCCCACCCCCAAAGTTTGCTCCAAATATGCTCTCTCTATTCCCCACAACCCCCACCTCCACCCCTTAGTCCTTTCCTTCCCAACTCTACTACACTCATTTTTATCTGGATAAGATAATTTTAAGTGATTCTTCGCCATTGAGATAAAGGGCCAAAAATATGATATACAGTGGCCTGCAAAAGTATTGTTATGTCTGGGGTAGAGCAATATCTAGAGCCAGGTAGATCTGAATAGGTAACATGCTTCGACTGTCGCGATAGGGAATCTACCTGTAATACGTTCTGTGTAGTCCGGTTTGTCGGGTTAAGATGTATACCTGTGAACATACCAGGATGATTGAGTGTTAGATAGTGTAGGGATTAAAAATAAACCCCTGTGTGTCACACCTGGTAATCAAACCTTTGTCCCTTATGGCAATGCACACCAACATAGACACTTAGACAGGCCCTTAACGCAACATTAAATAATTCCCTTCCCTGAGAAGGACTTCGGAAGAGAACAGGCAAGAGGCCAGTTCAGGGCACCGCCGCATGGGCCGCAGCCAACTACACCTCCGGCAGGCCTCGAGTAGCACGAGCTATGACCACGCTACAGGCCTGTGATTCGGTGGAGGGCACTGATTGGGTGGCGCGCCAAGGCTGACGTCACCGCCGCAAGGTTATATAGGGGCGCGCCGAATGACATTTTCCCTCTTGGAGATCCAGCAGTTCGTCTTGCACATCCGGCTCTTCTTGCTTGCGCAGCTTCCTCTGGCAGCTCGAACTCCTGTCTTGTGCTCTCTGTGTTTTTCCTCTTGGTCTTCGGAGGACCTGGTGGTCTTGGCTCGCCATCTGCGTGGTGCTTGGAGCGGTGCTTTCGGAGCGAGGGACCTCGTGGTGTGCGATCGATTGGAGCTTGGAGCAAGGCCTGGTGGCGCGCGAGCGGGGCCGAACGGAGCCGTGTTTGGACGGCAGACAGTACAAGACGACAGACGAGATAAGGCTGCACCCACACCCCACATTCACAACCACACGACGTTTCTTTTCCTTTAATTCATTCCTGTGTCTTGTTTCCGAAGTGAGGTGTGTGGGATCCAATGTAGGATTTAGTTTAATTGATTACCGTCGCGTTTCCTTGTTTCGGGTTCCGTGGAATAAATCTCTATTTTTGTACGATAAATCTTGTCATTCGTGAGTACCTTAATTTCCCTGTAGCTGCCGTCGGTTCACCAGAAGGTAAGCGCTTTTACCACAGATTTCCACTTCCCTTCTTCCTCCCGCGTTTTATAGCCGAATCCGAGTTGGCCGTCGCCTCCATTAAAGCTGTTCTGGTCTTCCGCTGTCCCTGGTGTTAACCGGAAGGGTCCGCGCAACAGTATTCAACTCCTCCACAAAGTTTTCACATTTTGATGCCACCTGCGCTCATTTCATGATGTTTTCAAATCAAACTTAACACATAGAGTCTTCACAAACTATTCCAAAGTGATAAAGCGAAAAAATGCAGATAAAATGTGAATAGGTTAGATTAACAGGGAAAATCAGATGATTCTCAGTTGCATCAGTATTCAATCCCTTTGCCTAATTAACCCGAAATCACTTTCGGAGCAAATTATTTCTATTGACAGATTACAAAACAAGTGTTATAGGTTTCACCTGTATGTCATCATTGGCTTAACGTAAAATTAAGCGACCCCACCTATCTAAATTGTTTTAAGGTGCAACTCAGTTGGTCAACCAACAAAGCAAACATGAAGACCAAGGAGCTTTCAAAAGAAGTCAGACATAAAGTGGTGAAGAAGCACCATTCAGGAGAGGGTTATAAGAAGATTTCAGTCAGTCATTATCCCTTTGAGTACGGTGAAATCCATCATTAAGAAGTTGAAGACGTATCATACCACCCAGACTCTACCCAGATCAGGTCACCCATCCAAACTAAGCAGCAGGGCATGCAGGAAACTGGTTCAGGATGTCACTTTAAATCCAACAATGACTTTGAAAGATCTGCAACGCTATATGTCCGAGATGGGGGTCAGTGTTCACCAGTCATCAAAATCCCATTCCCTTCACATAACTGGCCTCCCTGGACAGGTGGCAAGAAATAAACCATTACTGAAAAATACGAATCTAAAGTTTCATATGGAGTTCGTGAAAAGCACTTTGATGATGCTGCAGGCATGTGGAGAAACGTTTTGTGGTCAGACGAATCAATAATTGAACTTTTTGGTCTGAATTAAAAGCGCTACGTTGCGCTCAAGCCTAACAATGCGCATCACCCAGTCAACGCCGTCCCAACTGTCAAGCATGGTGGTGGTAGCATCATGTTATGTGGTTGCTTTTCATCAGTAGGGACTGCCAAGCTTGTCAGGATTGAAGGGACAATGGCTGGTGCAAAGTACAGGAGAATCCTTGTTGAAAACCTGCTCGAGTCGGCCATGAATCTGAAACAGGGTCGGGGATTCACATTTCAGCAGGACAACGATTCAAAGCGCAAAACTAAAGCCATACTAGAATGACTGAATAAAAAGAAAATATATGTTCTTGAGTGGCCCAGTCTCGACTTGCACCAAATTGAACATGGACAGATTATGACAAAACTTGGTGGATGAGTTGGGTAGTTGACAAGAACAAGGCGATTCGATTTTTGTTTAGGCCCGAATCCAGATCCGGCCCATCAGTGGATACAAAACGAAAACTGTTCAGCCTGGCGGAGGTATGTGCTCTCCACCGAGTGCTGTTCTCGTTTTTATTTTTTCCCCCAGTTATCATATTCCACTTTCTTCCCTGTATAAACATAATATATTGAGTTACGGTTACATCATGCCGAGTTAGTAATATACATACGTCACTATCAAAGAGTGATCATCATGCTCAAAATCATTATCAGTATGAAAATTACTGAACAGTACACATCATAGATTGGACGTGATCACTAGATCGTTTTATAGTAAGTTATGCTGCTGTGGCCGCTTGCTTGTCTCGAGTAAAAAGATGTCTAGACACTGAACCTACATGTTGTGCTTCCATAATTTTCAGATAATTGGGTTCAAGCCTGGCACGACCGTGCAGCCCGCTGAAGTCTCTTGCTCTGGCAAGGTACGGCTTTTGATTTGGTTCCTTAACAGCCTCACTGGAAAGTCTTTTCCTTAGCAAGCTCACGTAAGTACTATCGCATAATCTGGGGTATCGTGGATCCTGAATGATCTTCTCGGCTATTCCATGATATTGCTCATGGTTCTAATGACCTTTTGCTGCACCATTACACGCGGATTGAGTCGAGCAGTTTTATCCCCTTGATGTGGGATAACTAATTTTACCTTGAGCAATTTATCCTCTCAAGCTATATGTACAGTACAGTTCACAATTCAAAGTAATTCCAGGTGTGCAAATTTTTTTTTTTTAAATCCCATTTACTGTATTTCAAACTACCCATAGGAATGCCCAAACTGATCCAACATTCATTCTCTATGCAGAGTGACAAGCTTAAACACTGAACACAAAATACTACATTTAACATGGAAAGGTAACCTTCTCTCAGGTTATGTTGTGCTTGCAGCGGCTAAAGTATCAAACAGCGGCAAAGTTTGATACTTTAATACAGTGCATTCAGAAAGTATTCAGACCCCTTCACTTTTTTCACATTTTGTTATGTTGCAGCCTTATGCTGAAATCGTTTAAATTCATTTTTTCCCTCATCAATCTACACTCAATACCCCATAATAACAAAGAGAAAACAGGATTTTAGAAAGTTTAGCAAATTTATTAAAAAGAAAAAACCGAAATATCACATTGACATAAGTATTCATACCCTTTGCTATGACACTTGAAATTTAGCTCAGGTGCCTCCCATTTCTCTTGATCATCTTTGAGATGTTTCTACACCTTGATTGGAGTCCACCTGTGGTAAATTAAATTGATTGGACATGATATGGAAAGGCACACACCTGGGTATATAAGGTCTCACAGCTGACAATGCATATCAGAGCAAAAACCAAGCCATGAGGTCGAAGGAACTGCATGCAGAGCTCAGAGACAGGATTGTGTCGAGGCACAGATCTGGGGAAGCCTACAAAAAAAATTCTGCTGCATTGAAGGTTCCCAAGAGCACAGTGGCCTCCATAATTCTTAAATGGAAGACGTTTGGAACAACCAGGACTCTTTCAAGAGATGGCCGCCCGGCCAAACTGAGCAATCGGGGGAGAAGGGCCTTGGTAAGAGAGGTGACCAATAACCCGATGGTCACTCTGGCTGAGCTCCAGAGATCCTGTGTGGAGATGGGAGAAACTTCCAGAAGGACAACCATCACTGTAACACTCCACCGATCTGGGCTTTATGGCAGAGTGGCCAGACGGAAGCCAAACAGTTCAATCTTGGTTTCATCAGACCACAGAATCTTGTTTCTCACAGTCTGAGAATCCTTTAGGTGCTTTTTTGCAAACTCCAAGCGGGCTTTCAAGTGTCTTTCACTGAAAAGAGGTTTCCGTCTGGCATGTGGTGGGCCAAATGTTCAATTACCAAAAGTGCAATTACAGGCACATTTTTAAAATGAAACTTTGTGTATTAAATAAACATTGAGGGGGGGGGGGGGGCACATGAAATATGTAACGATTGTTTTTATTTGACCCTACGAGGGTTTAGGTTTATTCATGCCCCACGAAGTGGATATTTAGTCACAGGGGTCAAAATAGGTTTAAAAAAAATACTAGACCGAAAGTCTAACAGCGACAAAGCCGGGCTTGTTTGATACTTTGGTTGAAGATAGACGTAATGACGTAGCGTGATGGATGGACACAAAACTGCCGCTACTTTAATATGTAGAAGACGAGCAGGAGTACCCGGCGTTGCCGGGTGAGGGGGGGGGAAGGCTGGAGAGGGAGAGTTGAGGAAGGGAGTGGGGTGAGTGGAAGAGGGTGGGGGTGGGGGGGGGAGGTGAGATGGGAGAGGGAGGGGTAAGATATACTACATATACATATTTGGGGGTGGGGAGGGGGGGGGGGTTGACAGGCTCCTCCGTTTTGGGGGAGCTGGGAAGGGAAGGAGGTAAAAATTTTTACCTGTGCAAAGAGTGCTTTAACCTCAGTGTTGCTCAAAAAAGGGAATTGTAATACCCTCTGCCACCATCACCAGGTGGCGATACACAGTACACATTCACATAGAGAATTTACGCCCCTCTCCTAGTCCCCCACGCCCCCGCATGAGGCCACATAGCCTATGTTACCCCCCAGACAAAGTTGTATTTGTATTTGTTGTACCCCGAGTAAAGTTTCTAAGTATTAAGCTGGAGTACTCGGCGTAGCTCACACGAAAAATAAACATCAACATATTTTTTAATGAGGGCAAATATAATGGAAAAGCCATTACATCCAAATCAGAATCCATCACAAATGTCAAATCATTTTACCTTTTTGTTGAATATATGCTGGTGAATGTGCCGTTGATATCATTTCTGAGTTAAGTATGATGACGGCAGGAAGAAGAAGCCTTAACTCAACTTCGACCGCTTCCGGAATTGTTTTATTATTTGTGTTCAAATATCTGGTAATTGTTTTGTAATTATTTATTAGAATGTGTACTTGCATATAACAGTCATTAATCAAAAAGGCCTCGGCACTATAGAGCGATTTTTTTTAAATCCCCAAAAACGAAAAAAAAAAAATCGCCGGAAACACTCCCAGACACTCACTGATGAACCTCTGAAAGTTTGACGAAGATCCGTTCAGCTATCTCTGAGAGAAATGACGACAGACATACCAAATGCTCTCTTATAGCGTAGATATATATATATATTGTTGCGGTTTTGCGAAGCCCGATCCCTTACAAAGGGGAGATTAAGCCCCTTTTTCTCTCTGGGTCTTCGAACCGCGAGACTGAGTCGCCACTTCCGGGCAGACGTGGGAAAGGGTCTCGGGACAAGTTCGCACGTACCTTGAGTGCCCACGCCGCAGCGTAAGCAGGGATCGAGTCTCGCACGAGCCACGTGTAATTGAGTACACCCGAGCGGATGGCGTACCACGTGACCCATGCTGTTACCTTTCTTATGGAACCCAATCAGAGCGATCTAATTCGTACCATGCTAAGTCAATGATGGAAGGGACGAAACGGTCGAATCAAAGGAATAACACGATTTATTACACTATTTACAATGATTCGGTAGAAAAGAGACACAGGGCAGTCTTAAACAGTCTTAACTTATTTTCCCAGACAATGGGCCCACTTACACACACAGGGAGATGAAGGAAGAATGTTCACGCATTGAACGCGCCTGCTTTGGTCGCTCCAGGAACAGCTCATCCGGCGTGGCCCTCTGGTGGTCACAGCACGTATCACGGCGAAGGCAGACAGGCAGGAAAATCCTCGCGGCATGTATATTGGCAAAGGCAGGCAGGCAGGAAAATATGCGCGTATATTGGCAAAGGCAGGCAGGCAGGAAAATATGTGCGTCTGTGGCCCGGCACGGCTGTCTTTTACAGCGCGACTAATACAACTGCTGTCAAACTGAGCGCTCCAAACTCATAACTCAGGGCTTTCACTCTCGTAACTCAACGGAGGACTGAACACAGCGCATCCCTTCTCATAACTGAACGGAGGACCCCGACTCATAACTGAACTGGCTTGCCCTGTGCGCATCTCATAACTGAGGTGGGGGGCTCTGAGCACAGGGTTATATTGTCCCGCCCTAGCCCGACTCTAACGTTCCAAACCCCGCCTTTTGCCGCAGTGGTAAGTCACTCCCCTCGAGCCCTGATTGGCGGCTCGCGCTTACCGTCGGCTACTCCTCCGCCTTCCTTTGGCCTTGATCGACCTGTTCAGGCCTGCCCCATGGTATTTTGCGCCAAAACCAAAAGCATCGAGGCATTGTAAAGGCCCTAATTCTCATTATCCTACTCAACGCAAAACTAAACACAGGAAAGGTCTACGCTTACATTTACTAAGAAATAACTGAGCTTTAACGAGGCTACAAGTTGTAGTGTAACTAAACTACGAGGGGAAATTAACCTTTATTATAAAAACACAAAATCGCAACACCACACCCCTCCCTCGTCAGACTCATCCCCGAGTCGGAACCACCAATGCAACGACCGGTTAGACAATGACATGCAAAATTAACTTTTACTTTTACATGTGACATATAGGTGTGGTTCCCCCTAACATTTACTCTGACCCGTGTATGCGACAGTTTTAAAACACTAGATATGTCCCTCCTATTGCGTTGAGTAGCTACATATCAGATTCACAACCACAACTAACCGAGTATTTCCGGAATTTGTCAAACTAAACACATAGCCGGTGGGCAGCATTTTTATATTTACAAGCACAAAACTTAATTTATTTACAATTCTATGACCCAGGACCTGTCCTTTTTGGAAGAGAAGATTGGAGGGGAGAGAAAGCACAGCAAAAACACAAAACACACTCATAAATCATGACACTTGCTGCTTGCTTCTTGCATCTTGCTTCTTCTGTGTGCATCGATCAAACCGGCTAGCTCCCGGACCAGCATACAGGCCATTTTTAATCTTCAGGGCTATCTAACCTTATACATCTTATCATTCCTAGCACACCATAATAAAAATGCACAAAAAATGCTTTTATTTCATTTCTTTTTTTCTTTGCCAAGCAGGGCCACTCCCATGTGGTCCAACTGCGTGACATTAATGCCACTCAGACAAGTGGTCCGAAGGTGCAAGATGATGTTGCAGCAAGGTGCTGCACAGCAGAAGTGCAAGGCCACAAAGCTTGTGGTCCATAGTGTGTAAGGTGCAGCAAAGGGTTTGGCAGCAAAGTGCTGCACATATGCAACAAAGTTGCAGCAAAAGGATATGGCAGCAAAATGCTGCGCAGTTCGGCTGCACAGACGCAGCAAGGTTCAGAAGGGATGCCGCACAGGTCGATGGTGCTGCACAGTTGCACCTCCAAAATAGTCCTGGGGTGGGGGGAGAGAGACAAGGCACAACAAGTAAAACGGAAGGGACGCAATGGCACACAGAAACACAAGGTAATGCGATGCGAGGGGCGTGGAAGAGCGAGCAGAGCAGGCTCGTCCCTAGCCGTCCGTACCCCCCCACCCCCCCAAAGTCGGCTTGCACTACCCTAGCCCCCCTTGTATTTACAATTCGTCTCAAAGTCTTGTCTCCCTTATCCCCCTCTATCTCCAAATTCGTCTCCCAATCCCTTCCAGGAAGGAAGGAATGGAAGAAACACAATGTCTCATGACGTCATGATGCGTCTTTACCATCCAAACAGCTTACAGAGCCCTGGTGTGGAGCTTCGTCCTCCTTGGTGACTGGCTGTGGATGGTGCAAAGGGATTTCTCATCCTAACTACACTACTGATATTTACTTTTAACCTACCCGGGGGCGTACCCTGCCAATCGGCCTCTTTAAACTATGTGGTTCTAAGAACCCGAATTCCTATTGCCCACACTGCGGTGCTCTTGAAATTTGGGTCTCACTCCCAACGAATTTTCTCACTGTGCCCTTGCACAATTTCGGGGCTGGGTCGTGTGGCTCTACCAGCAGGTCTACCTACCTGCGCACCTCCGCCACTGAAGTCGCCACCCGAGCTTACCTGCTCCCGCGACTACCTAACTGGGGAAGGCCCCTCCTGGCACTTTACCCCCTGATGCCCACCTTGCCATTGGGCAACCCGAGTCCTCTCCTGGGATCCTCGGGCCCCACTCACAACTACCCTAACTGGCTCCCAGAGCCTACCTGTGGCCTCACCTGGCCGACAAACTACCAATGGCAGAGTGCCCCAATAACCATACGCACCAATTAAGCCACACGCCCAGCCATTCCACATACTCATGCACCCAACAAAACACTTCGTTCCACTACCTGCACCACAGGTGTCAATATCCATACAAATTTTGCCTACGCCCTCTACCTGACTTTACACGACCCGCCCCGGGCGTCCGTGAATGGGTTCCACCTCCCCCCATTCACTCCTTCGCACCATGCATTCCACACCTTTTATTCCCACACCACTTATTCGCACACCATTTATCTCACACGCCATTTTTCTCACACACCTTTTGTGCTCACACACCTTTCTCGCACACCTTTTGTGAGCACACACCAATTTATCTCACACACTACTTTCCATACACCTCAAACACAATTCCACTTATTTTACTCAACACACAATTCCTCACACACACAGCATCATCTAGCTAACTGGTTTTCCCCTAAAACTCGTGCTTCCCCATTGTCCCTTTAAACTATGCACTCCTTTTTCTTTATCATCCTTCTAAGCTAACGATGTCCCCACTACAGTACAGTGTCACTACTTAAATCTCTGTCTCTGCAGTCTTCTAATTCCCTATCATTATCCTAGCCCTCCCTCGGCTAGCTTCGGTGCCCCATGGAGGTAACCATTGCTGGCACCCCCATGTGCCTATCACTGCCACCCCCCTAAACCAATGCTCATGGGCCCTGGCCGTGTGAGGAATGGTGACACCACCATTCCTCCACGTAGGGTACACTACTCTCATCCGTCCACTACACGTGAGCCTCTCCATGTGGATGTACTTTGTAATGGCTCGGCCTCGAAGAGCCGAGCGATCCATGCGGGTGGTTGGTCGCCTGTATGTTGGGTCCGTCCGGCATTTTTGATCCAAGGGAGGAGGTATTGATGGGCCGAGGTGCAGGGCCCCATCCCTGCGCGGGGCCTCGCGGTCCCACGCACGATGACCCAACCGGCCACGGTCGGAGCACCACACCCGCCAAGATGCGTGACTCCAAAATCTCCTACCTCCCCCCCCCCCCTTGAACCTCGCCGATTGCTTTTGCCGCCACGGCACCAACCATACAGTGCGGGGGCCGGCAAGAATCGTGCACGCCGGTCCTTGTGAGACTGCCGCGGCACCGATCCCCGCCGGTCCCTGCTGCACACCACTCACCGGGGGCTCACGTCTGCTATCCGTCCCGCTAAACGCTGCCCCGGTCGGTGTCGATGCTTGAGCAGCGTCCTCACACCTCGCGACCCACTCTGCACTCGCACACCCAGGCGCCCCCGTGCCTCTCATACACTCTGTTACTGCACACTCTCCTTCCACATTCTCTGGTGTGCATCCTCCCTCACACGTTCCTCACCCTGCTTCACCCCGTCGCGCGCCACCGCGACCTCCTCGCTCAACCCGCGCCCAATGTTCTCCCCCGCCTTTTTCATGTCCCTCTTTGACTCTGCCATCATTTTTTCCAATTCCCGGGTGGTCTTGTCCCCCATTTCCTTCAATTGATTCTCTTGGATGTCCATTTTGTTTTCCAACCCATTTTTCATTTCTCCCAATTCCCAGGTGGATTTGTCCCCCAATTTGCCCATGCGATCAAGCATTTTATTTTGTTCATTTCCTTCTTAAATAGAGTCATGAATAACTGCATGTCTTCGACACTCATTTGCACGACGGGTTTGGCCTCTGCCGTCACGTGCGAGGCGCCACCATTTTCTTGGCCAGCTGCCGCACCCTTATCAGCTTCCACTACCAACTGTCCCTGCAGGTCCTGGGTCATCAATTTCTCTTCTTCTACCCCCACCGGCATTCGACCGCCTTGGCCAGCCATGGTACGAATACAATTTGGATTTTAAAACTAAATTTCGTTCGCTCGTAATTTCGAGTGCGTGAAGCGCACTCCAGGTCCAATCCCACTCCCGGACACTAAATGTTGCAGTTTTGCGAAGCCCGTTCGCTTACAAAGGGGAGATTAAGCCCCTTTTTCTCTCTGGGTCTTCAAACCGCGAGACTGAGTCGCCACTTCCGGGCAGATGTGGGAAAGGGTCTCGGGACAAGTTCGCACGCACCTTGAGTACCGACGCCGCAGCGGAAGCAGGGATCGAGTCTCGCACGAGCTACGCGTAATTGAGTACACCCGAGCGGACGGCGTACCACGTGACCCGTGCTGTTACCTTTCTTATGGAACCCGATCAGAGCGATCTAATTCGTACCATGCGAAGTCAATGATGGAAGGGACGAAACGGTCGAATCAAAGGAATAACACGATTTATTACACTATTTACAATGATTCGGTAGAAAAGAGACACAGGGCAGTCTTAAACAGTCGTAACTTATTCCCCAGACAATGGGCCCACTTACACACACAGGGAGATGAAGGAAGAATGTTCACGCGCCGAATGCGCCTGCTTTGGTCGCTCCAGGAACAGCTCACCCGGCGTGGCCCTCTGGCGGTCACAGCACATATCCTGGCGAAGGCAGGCAGGCGGGAAAATCCTCGCGGCGCGTATATTGGCAAAGGCAGGCAGGCAGGAAAATATGCTCGTATATTGGTAAAGGCAGGCAGGCAGGAAAATATGTGCGTATATTGGCAAAGGCAGGCAGGCAGGAAAATATGCGCGTCTGTGGCCCGGCACGGCTGCCTTTTACAGCGCGACTAATACAACTGCCGTCAAACTGAGCGCTCCGAACTCATAACTCAGCGCTTTCACTCTCGTAACTCAACGGAGGACTGAACACAGCGCATCCCTTCTCATAACTGAATGGAGGACCCCGACTCATAACTGAAATGGCTTGCCCTGTGCGCATCTCATAACTGAGGTGGGGGGCTCTGGGCACAGAGTTATATTGTCCCGCCCTAGCCCGACTCGAACGTTCCAAACCCCGCCTTTTGCCGCAGTGGTAAGTCAATCCCCTCGAGCCCTGATTGGCGGCTCGCGTTTACAGTCAGCTCCTCCTCCGCCTTCCTTTGGCCTTGA
This sequence comes from Myxine glutinosa, assembly GCF_964187855.1. NCBI lineage: Eukaryota > Metazoa > Chordata > Myxini > Myxiniformes > Myxinidae > Myxine > Myxine glutinosa. The sequence goes on along the minus strand of NC_136269.1, from coordinate 68,590,410 downwards.
TCGACTTGTTCAGGCCTGCCTCATGATATTTCACGCCAAAACCAAAAGCATTGAGGCATCGTAAAGGACCTAATTCTCATTATCCTACTCAACGCAAAACTAAACAGAGGAAAGGTCTACGCTTACATTTACGAAGAAATAACTGAGCTTTAACGAGGCTACATGTTGTAGTGTAACGAAACTAGGAGGGGAAATTAACCTTTATTATAAAACCACAAAACCGAAACAATATATATTTAACCTCCAGTAACTTTGCAGTCATGACAAAAGGATTAGTGTTACGATTACATTTACCATGACATTAATGTTACATTATCACAATTACGAAAATGATATTACGAGAAAAAAATCCAAGGCTAATTCCTTACTTCTGCGGTTACACCGATTATAATCTACTAGTGGGGTCACCCGTGGGAATCCCACGGGTATGGACGTGTGTGACATTTCGACATCTCGATTTAGATGCTGCACATTAAATTTTACAAAATGGTTAAAATGATGTAATGAACACAATTTATTTATTTCACATAATAGGTGACCCCTCACTCCTCTCCACCCTCATGCCGCTCCAATGCCAGTCCTCCTCACACTCCTCTCCAATATCTCCTCGCACTCCTCTCCAATACCTCCTCGCACTCCTCTCCAATACCTCCTCGCACTCCTCTCCAATACCTCCTCGCACTCCTCTCCAATACCTCCTCGCACTCCTCTCCAATACCCCCTCGCACTCCTCTCCAATACCCCCTCGCACTCCTCTCCAATACCCCCTCGCACTCCTCTCCAATACCCCCTCGCACTCCTCTCCAATACCCCCTCGCACTCCTCTCCAATACCCCCTCGCACTCCTCTCCAATACCCCCTCGCACTCCTCTCCAATACCCCCTCGCACTCCTCTCCAATACCCCCTCGCACTCCTCTCCAATACCCCCTCGCACTCCTCTCCAATACCCCCTCGCACTCCTCTCCAATACCCCCTCGCACTCCTCTCCAATACCCCCTCGCACTCCTCTCCAATACCCCCTCGCACTCCTCTCCAATACCCCCTCGCACTCCTCTCCAATACCCCCCTCGCACTCCTCTCCAATACCCCCCTCGCACTCCTCTCCAATACCCCCTCGCACTCCTCTCCAATACCCCCTCGCACTCCTCTCCAATACCTCCTCGCACTCCTCTCCAATACCTCCTCGCACTCCTCTCCAATACCTCCTCGCACTCCTCTCCAATACCTCCTCGCACTCCTCTCCAATACCTCCTCGCACTCCTCTCCAATACCCCCTCGCACTCCTCTCCAATACCCCCTCGCACTCCTCTCCAATACCCCCTCGCACTCCTCTCCAATACCCCCTCGCACTCCTCTCCAATACCCCCTCGCACTCCTCTCCAATACCCCCTCGCACTCCTCTCCAATACCCCCTCGCACTCCTCTCCAATACCCCCTCGCACTCCTCTCCAATACCCCCTCGCACTCCTCTCCAATACCCCCTCGCACTCCTCTCCAATACCCCCTCGCACTCCTCTCCAATACCCCCTCGCACTCCTCTCCAATACCCCCTCGCACTCCTCTCCAATACCTCCTCGCACTCCTCTCCAATACCTCCTCGCACTCCTCTCCAATACCTCCTCGCACTCCTCTCCAATACCTCCTCGCACTCCTCTCCAATACCTCCTCGCACTCCTCTCCAATACCTCCTCGCACTCCTCTCCAATACCTCCTCGCACTCCTCTCCAATACCTCCTCGCACTCCTCTCCAATACCTCCTCGCACTCCTCTCCAATACCTCCTCGCACTCCTCTCCAATACCTCCTCGCACTCCTCTCCAATACCTCCTCGCACTCCTCTCCAATACCTCCTCGCACTCCTCTCCAATACCTCCTCGCACTCCTCTCCAATACCTCCTCGCACTCCTCTCCAATACCTCCTCGCACTCCTCTCCAATACCTCCTCGCACTCCTCTCCAATACCTCCTCACACCCCTCTCCAACCCCTCACACTCCTCGCCAACCCCTCACACTCCTCTCCAACACCTCGCACTCCTCTCCAACCCCTCGCACTCCTCAATAACCCCTCACACTCCACTCCAACCATTCACACTCCTCTCCAATCCCTCACACTCCTCTCCAATCCCTCACACTTCCCTCTCCAATCCCTCACACTCCTCTCCAATCCCTCACACTCCTCTCAAATCCCTCACACTCCTCTCAAATCCCTCACACTCCTCTCAAATCCCTCACACTCCTCTCAAATCCCTCACACTCCTCTCAAATCCCTCACACTCCTCTCAAATCCCTCACACTCCTCTCAAATCCCTCACACTCCTCTCAAATCCCTCACACGCCTCTCAAATCTCTCACACTCCTCTCAAATCCCTGACACTCCTCTCAAATCCCTCACACTCCTCTCAAATCCCTCACACTCCTCTCAAATCCCTCACAATCCTCTTCAATTCCTCATACTCTCCTCCAATCGCGCCTCACTTGCCTCTCCAATCGCTCCTCACTCTCCAACCCCTCGCTCCTCTCCAACCCCTCGCTCCTCTCCAACACCTTCTCACACTCCTCTCCAACCCCTCACACTCCTCTCCAACCCCTCACACTCCTCTCCAACCCCTCACACTCCTCTCCAACCCCTCACACTCCTCTCCAACCCCTCACACTCCTCTCCAACCCCTCACACTCCTCTCCAACCCCTCACACTCCTCTCCAACCCCTCACACTCCTCTCCAACCCCTCACACTCCTCTCCAACCCCTCACACTCCTCTCCAACCCCTCACACTCCTCTCCAACCCCTCACACTCCTCTCCAACCCCTCACACTCCTCTCCAACCATTCACACTCCTCTCCAACCATTCACACTCCTCTCCAATCATTCACACTCCTCTCCAGTCCCTCACACTCCTCTCCAGTCCCTCACACTCCTCTCCAATCCCTCACATTCCTCTCCATTCTCTCACACTCCTCTCCAATCCCTCGCACTCCTCTCCAATCCCTCGCACTCCTCTCCAATCCCTTGCACTCCTCTCAAATCCCTCACAGTCCTCTCCAATCCCTCACACTCCTCTCCAATCCCTCACACTCCTCTCCAATCCCTCACACTCCTCTCCAATCCCTCACACTCCTCTCCAGTCCCTCACACACCTCTCCAATCCCTCACACTCCTCTCCAATCCCTCACACTCCTCTCAAATCCCTCACACTCATCTTCATTTCCTCATACTCCCCTCCAATCGCGCCTCACTCTCCAACCCCTCGCTCCTCTCCAACCCCTCGCTCCTCTCCAACCCCTCGCTCCTCTCCAACATCCCTGCTCCTCTCCAATCCCTCGCACTCCTCTCCAATCCCTCGCGCTCCTCTCCAATCCCTCGCGCTCCTCTCCAATCCCTCGCGCTCCTCTCCAATCCCTCGCGCTCCTCCAAATTCCTCGCGCTCCTCTCCAATCCCTCGCGCTCCTCTCCAATCCCTCGCGCTCCTCTCCAATCCCTCGCGCTCCTCTCCAATCCCTCGCGCTCCTCTCCAATCCCTCGCGCTCCTCTCCAATCCCTCGCGCTCCTCTCCAATCCCTCACACTCCTCTCCAATACCCCCTCACACTCCTCTCCAATACCCCCTCACACTCCTCTCCAATACCCCCTCACACTCCTCTCCAATACCCCCTCACACTCCTCTCCAATCCCTCACACTCCTCTCAAATCCCTCACACTCCTCTCAAATCCCTCACACTCCTCTCAAATCCCTCACACTCCTCTCAAATCCCTCACACTCGTCTTCAATTCCTCATACTCCCCTCCAATCGGGCCTCACTCGCCTCTCCAATCGCTCCTCACTCTCCAAACCCTCGCTCCTCTCCAACACCTCCTCACACTCCTCTCCAACACCTCCTCGCACTCCTCTCCAATACCTCCTCACACTCCTCTACAACCCCTCACACTTCTCGCCAACCCCTCACACTCCTCACCAACCCCTCACACTCATCTCCAACCCCTCACACTCCTCTCCGAGCCCTCACACTCCTCTCCGAGCCCTCACACTCCTCCCCAACCCCTCACACTCCTCTCCAATACCTCCTCACACCCCTCTCCAAGACCTCCTCACACTCCTCTCCAAGACCTCCTCACACTCCTCTCTGCTCCAATCGGCCCTCACTCTCCACTCCAATCAGCCCTCACTCTCTGCTCCAATCGCCCCTCACTCTCCGCTCTAATCGGCCCTCACTCTCCACTCCAATCGGCCCTCACTCTCCAACTCCTTGCTCCTCACTCTCTAACCCCTAGCTCCTTGCTCTCCAACCCCTATCTCCTCGCCCTCCAACCCCTCGCTCTCCAACCCCTCGCTCCTCACTCTCCAACCCCTCGCTCCTCACTCTCCAACCCCTAGCGCCTCGCTCTCCAACTCCTCGCTCCTCTCCAACCCTCCTCATCGTTGTTGCAGCAGCATTCTGTGCGGTTCTCCCGTCTCGTGTGGTCTCTGTGCGGTTCTTGCTACATCCTGTTCAAGTCTGCATTGACGTTCGTCGACGGACTCGTTCGCCCGTCTCATTCGTTTTCTTGCTACATCCTGTTCAAGTCTGCGTTCTTCATCGACCGTCGCATTCATTTTGGAAATGGAAGTTTCCACGCAACGCATGAATTGTCACAATCCTCAAGAGGAAGTGTCTCGTAATTATCAAATGACAAATGGCAAGTAAATTACATTGTGAAAATAAAAGATTTCAAATAAACCTATTTAAAGTGTATGCGCACATAAATAATAAAAATAAACGAAGAAATATCTCTCGGTAATTTCCTGAAACATATTTTACTTCCAGATAATAATGTTGAACGAAATAAGAAAGAACGAAGATATATATGTCGTTTTTGTGCCGACTGTCATAAAACGTAAAAGTAATAGATGTTAACGGAAAAGAAAAAGCGAATTTTTAATATATGTCGACATTTTCCCCGAATGTTATTTTAGGCGCTGTATTTTCGTGTATCATCGTGGCGCGATTTTTATAAATATATCTCGGCAATTTCCCGTGTGTGCGTGAATGTTCTCAAGTATTTCTGACACCGAGTCTAAAACCATCGATAAAAATTAAATCAGATGGTGAATTCGAGATAAAATCGTGAGGGTGACTCTCAATGAATGGGCTTTAGTTTACAGGCCTTTGAGAAATCATTTCGTTCTGTAAACGGAAACTTTCTTGGGATTCTCTTCCCGTTTTTTTTCAACCGAGTCTAACACTATGTTAGCGACTGTTAAAAATGAAATGATATATCGAATTAGAATTGAAATAAACCTGTGCGAGAGAGAAAGACAGCATGGGTCTAACTAAACAGGCCTCAAAGCTATGCGAGTTAATTTGTTTATGAAGCCTCTCCCAGAATGGGTGGAGCTACTCTCTAAACGGAGCAAGCCACACCCCCGGACAGAATCACCTTCGCCTATTATAATATAGATGATAATTATCATAGATTCATGAACCATACATCACATCAATCCGTCAACTTTCCATTCACGACATTGGGATTAAAGTGTTATGGTTATATTTCCTATAATATTATTATTACGAAAACTATACTATCGAAACGATGCCACTGTATTAAGAAACCTGGGCTTGATTTGTCCAATGCGGAAGATGAGGCATGCAGCCTAAGGCCTATACGTACTGTGTCGTTGGAAGAGCCGAAACGTCTATGCTTTCAATATTTGATGGTCATTTTAACAATCGGTTTGTTTGTGTTTCACACTGAATGAAAAACATAAAGGCAGAGCATGGCGATTGCGATATATGACCTGAACGTCCGACGATATGTTCGGCCTGAACGAAATTGGAATCAAAATGGCGGAGTGTGGAGAGTCAGCCACCGTACCGCGGTAGGCGGTAATGACATCAGACGTAATCACATCACCCTGTCATGTGACTAGATCCTCAGCTCTGATTGGTATACGTTTGAGGGGACATACATACATACAGATGGGCAAACACTGTTCTGGACAGCTTTGCCCTATGGGCTACGCCATGAAAACTTTTTGACATTTGTCATCTTTGCTTAAGGTGGGAAGCATGCGGATTTGCGATGGTGCGCTATCATCGACTTCACTCGTTTATTTTTACAGAGGTGCAAAGTTTGGGCATAAATAGCTTTTTGCTGGCTTGCCTTATTTTATTATATACCCGAGCACTTTGTCAATAAAGAGCTACACTAAATTGTTTACCAGGTATTATAAACTTTATAGTAGCATTACCAGGTATTATAAATTATGTTTATTACATATCAAACTGGAATTGCAAAGCATTTGAGGACAACTTTAAAAAAACAAAACAGAAATCTGAGGTTTAGTTGTACTAATGTATTTTTTCAATGAAATTTTTTCTTCTTCTTCAGGATGAAGAGGACTCTGCTTTGATCCATGAGATCAAATATTACCCGAAGATTTTTGACCCAATGTACTTTCCTTTCTATGGAAAAGTACTGGATGTAAGGATCTTGAGTTTTTTTATTGTTAGGTTTGATTCTGCCTTGATGTGCCCACGTACTGTATTAATTCTGATAATTTTAATGGAATTAGACATACTAGGGCATGCCCGTACTATATATATATCTAAAATTATATCCCCCCCTCTATTTACATGAAATGGTTTGGTCCAAAGCGAACGGCTTGCGAGTACGGTGACAATCCCCCCCCCCTCTATTTACATGAAATGGTTTGGTCCAAAGCGAACGGCTTGCGAGTACGGTGACAATCCCCCCCCCCCCTCTATTTACATGAAATGGTTTGGTCCAAAGCGAACGGCTTGCGAGTACGGTGACAATCCCCCCCCTCTATTTACATGAAATGGTTTGGTCCAAAGCGAACGGCTTGCGGAGTTTGGTAAAGAAATCGCCATAGCTCGGTAACTACTTGTCCGATTAATATGAAACCTTGAAAAGGCACATCCTCAGGTCCCCAGCAATATACCTGGCAAGTTTCAAGTATATCGGACCCGTGGTTGTCGAGAAACAGCGGTCACAGACAAACATACAAACATACAAACATACAAACATACAAACATACAAACATACACACAGAGATTACTGGAATTATAGATAGATTAATAGGCAATCTTTATATTATGGACATGAGAAGGAGAGAGTAGAAAAGGTGGAAAAAAATTAAGTAGGGAGCTAAGAGGGAGTGGAAAGAGGGATGAGAGGTTTGGAGAAGCTGAGAGTAAAAGGGGAGATGGACAAATGTAACTTTGGGACAAATGGAGAGAAAGGGGGAGAGATCCGACATCATGTCATTTTCACGTATGTAATATGTATATGTCATCTCAGATATGAAAGTGGGTTTCATTGTTTTTTGGGGGGAAGCGGATGAAGGTGTAGATTGGAGGAAAAATTCATTTTATGCCATATTCAGATTGTGGGCCAACCTTGTTTGAGTACAAACAAACAATCTCAGTAAGCAGTACAGTTATGATGAAACTATCTAGAAGAATACCAGTAAAAGTAGAATAGTTTAAAAAATACCACGACAGAAAAATAGAAATAAAAGAATAGAAAAATAATATATATATATATATATATATATATATGTATATATATATATATATATATGTATATGTATATATAATATTGTTGCGCTTGTGCCATAAAGGCAAACCCCCAATAGTTTGTTGCACAACATGTAGCCTGCAGTAGTTAGATATATCTTATTGAATGTAAAGATTAGCCCTTTTCCCATTGTGTAGTAATAAAGACCAAATATGCGTTGAGTTGGGCAGGATCTTCAAACCCTCGTTGGTTAAGGGAAGCCATTTTTAATGAGCAGGAAGGCGTGGCCAAAAGCACAGCCCACGTGACCAATGGCGAGCCGCGAACCCGTCGCCATGATGCGACAAGCCTCAGCCAATGAGAGGCTCTGGAACATTTTGAAGGGCGTGGGCGAGTCTGGTAAAAGCCCACGCGGAGCGCATTATCATTCTCTTGGCTTTGGATTTTCGCTGCGCTACGACCTCCTGTTCTCTCTTGCCTTGGATTTTGCCACGCAGATCGCAATTTCATTGTCTTTGCCTGGGATTTCGCGCGCACAGGACGACCTCTATCTTGCCTTGTATTTTGCCTCGTGAACGACACCCTGTTCTGGACTCTCTTGTTTTGGCTCCACCAGACGACACGTGTTTTAGCCTTTGTGTTTCGTCGACCAGCATCGCCTCTTTGTCGATCTTTTGCACCATCCGGCTGACCTGCAAGCGTTGGTATTTCTACACGACTCACCTGTGCTGAATTTCATCTACCTGGGCTAAGTTCGTCCGTGCCGACTTCGAGGCGGCGGTTCGTCCTTCGGACCTGACCTCATCGAACTGCGGGCCGCGCACACCAGACCACGTGGTCACCAGCGAGGCAATTCCAGCACGTACATCGGTACGCCCTTAACCAGTGTCTTTTTCCGTGTGTGTGTGTGTGTGTGTGTGTGTGTGTGTGTGTGTGTGTGTGTGTGTGTGTGTGTGTGTCAGAGTGTGAAGGCGCCAAGTCGTGGTTATTATTAGGTAATAATTATTGATAAGCTGAATCTTCGTCTCTGTTTCTCTGTGCCTTCAAAATAAAAGGCTGTACACTTTGTTGTTACTTTCCAACCTGTTCAGTACGTCTTTTCTCCATTGGCCTAGCATCATCCGAGACCGAATTTAGCTAGACTCCGGTCCATAAATCTCGTGGGGGTAACGCCGCTTTCCACACCGTGCAAATCCGCTCGACACCCAAAACATAGTCAGGTTCACGATGTCAATAAATTATATTTCGTTCAAAATCATGGTAGATTAGCAAACCTATACATTTTTGGAAAGGTTATAGCATAAGGAAACTAAAAATCAATGTTTACATTTGGAGAGATACCTGTATGGCGGCCATTTTGGATTTTCAAATGGCCACTGTAAAATACATATTTTGTTCTATTTCTGCCTCTAATTACCCTAAAAACTTTTTAAAATATACTAAACCTATATTTTCAGGGACAAGGAATCCAATGAAAGTATCAAATTAGTGCTATGGGGAATGGTAAGACACGAATCAAAGGTTTTGAATTGCAAAATACTGTCTTTATATTCGCGATAAGTTGCATAATCAAATACATGTTATCATTTTGTACAGCAAGTTAATAACATCAAAATGTGTCACAATAATTCATATCACCAAACCTACACAGGCAGTCAGCAAAATCATATATACACATGCAGTCAGTATAACTTCACATCTACACAGGCAGTCAATGACAAAATATACACAGGCAGTCAATGGCATCAAACATTCACGATTACAGAATATGCCATTTAGAGTTCGTCATCACTGTCCTGTGTGTCGTATCCGACAATATAGTCCGCATCGTTTTCACAGTCCGTTCCACACAAGCAAAGGTCGGTCGAATGGTCGATCGAATCGAATCGAATCGATCGAATGGTCGATCGAAGCGATTGGTCGAATGGTCGAATGGAATTGGTCGATTGGTCGAATCGAATTGGTCGGAATTGGCAAATGTAAACATTGATTTTCCGATTTTCCATGTAATAACGTTTCCAAAAATGTATAGGTTTGCTAATCTACCATGATTTTGAACGAAAAAACATAGTAAACCTGACTAACATGTGGGAAAGTGAGGGTTCGATCGCACGGTTCTTCGGCACGCGCGTACACCTTGATCCGTGCACCTTGAAGGTATTCGTGATTCTCCGGTATTAACCGAGGGGAATCACACAACAAAATTGTTGTCAAAGAGGGGGATTTTTGAACCTGGCCCCCGCAACAAATTGTCAGGAGTGGGGATTTGAACCACCGCAACAAATTGGTGTCAGGAGTGGGATTGGACCTGCAGTACGTTTCACGTACTGCGAAATTACGAGCAAGTGGAAATTTAGTTTAAAACAAATTTAAAACAAAATTCAAATTAAATTCGGATGATGTCGGGCCAAAACGAGCAGGTTCCGGTGGGAGTAGAAAAAGTAGAGAATGAGGAATTAATGGCCCAGGACACAAAGGAACAGATTGACCTTGGAGTCGATCACGGCGCAGCAGGGAGAGGAGAAATGGCGGCGCTTCGCATGCGGGGCCAGCGGCGGAGGCTGAACCCGCTGTGCAAGCGCGTTTTAACATGCAGTTATTCATGACTCAAATGAGAGCAGCCTTTGAGGTGGGAATGAACAAAATGGGTGATCGGATGGATAAAATGGGTGATGGAATGGATAAAATGAGTAATCAGATGGACACCATGAGGGAGGAATCAAGCGGCGATATGAAGAGGATGAACGAGGAGGTCACGGTGTTACATGACGAGGTAAAGCGGAGTGAGATGTGTGTCCAGCGAGGGTTGAAGGAGTACGGCCAAACTGACTGGGGCAATGGAAGTATTGACGTGGGAGGTAGAGGAACCGACAAAGGTAACCTGAGAGCAGGAAATAGTAGAGGTGCAGCGGGAAATAACGGAGGTGAAACAGAAGCTGGAGAAGGTGAAAGGAGGAATAATTGAAATTAAAAAGACAGAAGGAGAGACGGAGAATGAATTAGGAAAGGAATTGAGGGAATGTATCCAAGAGTGGTGCTCACATCGTGATGAAGAATTTTCTAATCAAATAGAAAGATTGCAGGTTCTTGAAGAGGACCGGGAAACGGTGAGTCCCGAGGTGAGTAGTGATATCGGGAATGTGTTTGGTGCAATGGGGTGTTCAGCTGGCTTGGGGGAAAGGATAGACCCGGGAGTTCGTGAAGGGCCCATTGTAAGGCATGCGACTGAAACGGAGGGTGTGGAGAGAGTGTGTGCACCGGTGTGTGCGAGTACGAAGTGTGTGGAGAGAAAGTGCGCACCGGTGTGTGCGAGTACGGAGTGTGTGGAGAGGGAGTGTGTGGAGAGAGAGTGCGCACCGGTGTGTGCGAGTACGGAGTGGGTGGCGAGATATAATGATGCGGCTCAGGCATCGACGCCGACAGGGGTAGTGCTGAGTGAGACGGGTAGAGTATGCGAGCCCCTGATGAATGGTGCGCCGTGGGGACCAGAGGGAATCGGTGCTGCGTCGGTCTTACAAGGACCGGCGTGCGGGATTCGTACCTCCGGCACCCACACGGTATTGTTGGCGCCGTACCGCGGCAAGAGCGATCGGCGGGTTTCGAGGGGTAATTCGGATTGTCAAAGACACGCACCTTACTAGGTGAGGTGCTCTAACCGTCGCCGGTTGGGTCATCATGCGTGGGACCACAGGGCCCCACGCAGGGATGGACCCCGGCACCTGGGACCACCAACACCCCCCCCCCCCCCTCGGATCGTCTATGCCGGCCGGATAAAAACCTACACAGGCGACCAAGCACCCTAATGGATCGCTCTGGCCTTAGAGGCGGAGGCACGAAAAAGTACCTCCATAGATGGGAGCTCGTAGTTCAGAGGACTGGGCGAGTATTGTGCCCCCCACGTGGGGGTATGGTGGTGTGACCATTCCCCACGATGGGAGGGCCCATGAGCACTAGTTTAGGGGGATAGCATAGTTAGGCCCATGGAGGGCCAGCAGTGGTTGCTCCATGGGGGCACTGAAGCACTAGCTGAGGGAGGGCTAGGATAATTGTTAGGGATCTAGAGAGACCATAGGGACAGAGATTTAAGTAGTGGCCATGAACAGTAGTGGGGATGTAGAGAGTTTAGTGGTTGTTAACAAAGGGTGTGCGTCGTGTAAAGGGACGACGGGGAAGCACGGGTTATAGGGGAAATTAGATAGATAAATGATGCTGTGTTTGGGAATAAATGGAGTTGTGGTGTACAAATATTTGGTGTGCAAATAAATGGTGTGGAAATAAATGGTGTGGAATGCATGGTGCGAAGGATTGAATGGGGGGAGTGGAACCCATTCACGGAGACCCGGCGGGGTAGTTTAAAGTTAGATAGAGGTTGCAGGTAATTTACCTGGATATTGACACCTGTGGTGCTGATTGTGGAAATAGTTTTTTTGTGAGGTGCAGGAGGCGGTGGAATGGCTGGGCGTGTGGCTTAATTAGTAGTAATAGTTATTGGGGCATTGTCACTGGCAGCTCGTCGGCCAGGTAAGGCCGCAGGTAGGCTCAGGGAGCCAGTTAGGTTAGTGAGTGGGGCCCGAGGATCCAAGGAAGGACCCAGGTTGCCCAATGCCAAAGTGGGCATCAGGGGGTAAGCACAAGGGAGGGCCTTCCCCAGGTAGGTTAGAGTGAGGAGCAGGCAAGCTCGGGAGGCAGCTCCAGTGAACGGAGGGGTGCAAGTAGGTAGACCTGCTGGTAGAGCCACACGACCCAGACCCGAAATTGTGCGAGGGCACGAATAGAAAATTTGGTGGGGTTAGACCCAAATTCGGAGGGCACCACAGTGTGGGCAATGGGAATTCTGGTTCTTAGAACCACATAGTTTAAAGAAGGCCGATTGGCAGGGTACAACCCCGGGGAGATCAAAATGTGTAATGATGTCAGAGTAGTTAGGATTTTGTGAAGACCCTTAGCACCATCCACAACCATCCACAAGGGGATGCATTTCACGCCACGGGACTCAATGTTTGATTGGTGAGATGCATCACGACGTGAGTACGAAACATTGTGTTCATTCCGCCTTTCCTTCCTGGGAGAACCTGGGGGGAGTTGGGGACGAATTTGGAATAAAGAGGGGACGGGGGAGACAAGACGTAGGGACGAATTGTAAATACAAGGAGGGCTAGGGTAGTGTAGCGGTGGGGGGCACAAACGGGTAGGGCCAGGCTCGAGTTCACTCTGCCGGCGTTCCTCTCACCCGCTTGTTTTACCTGTGTTTTGCATGTGCCGGTGTGCCACCATGTCTTTTCCTTTTTGCTCGTTGCGTCTTCTCTTCCTCCCCGATCCAGGACCATCAAGAGGACTTACCTTGCCGTCGCAGCATCTTGCTGCCATCCACACTCACATCCATCCACTCATCACCTTATGGACCAATGGCTCAGTGGCCACACCCATCTCCATGGTTTCACCTCTTGCCTGCCTCATCATCTCGCTGCATATGGACCACCTGTTGGGTGGCACTAACACCACACATGGATCACCTGTTGGGTGGCATTGGCACCACACATTTGGACCACGTTTCAAGTGGCCCTGCTCATGAATAAAAAATGATCCATGTGTGCAAGTATGAAGATTTAGATGGCCCTGATCTTCAAATGGCTTGTATGCCGGTCAGGGCGAGCCGGTTTTTGTTAGCCACCTACCAAGGCAAGAAGCCACTCCAGCAACAGAAGATGACGCCAGCAACAAATTCTCCAAGTTTTATTCCTCAAGTCCATGTCCTGGGTCATAGTTTTTGTAAATAAATTGTGTTTCGTGGAAAATGTAAAAATGTTGCCCACCGGTTAAGTGTTTAGTTTCAAAATTCCGGCAATAGGTGAACAGTATATGGTGGTGGGTGTGAATCTGTTGGGTAGTTTCTCAATGCATTAGGAAGGACATATTTAGTTTAAAAATGTACATTCAAATGTTGGAAAAAAACAAAAAAATGTCGCACACATTGGGATTAGAGTTTAAAATGTTAGGGTAATCACATCTACATGTCACACTAATAGTAATGTTAAAATGAATGCCAGCTCACCCCCGCCGCTCCATGTGGATGACTCGGGTCGAGTCTTGGTGAGAGGAGGGGGTAGTGTTGCGGTTGTGCCATAAAGGCAAACCCCCTCTAGTTTGTTGCACGACAACATGTAGCCTGCAGTAGTTAGATATGTCTTATTGAATGTAAAGATTAGCCCTTTCCCCTTTGTGTAGTAATAAAGACCAAATATGCATTGAGTTAGGCAGGATCTTCAATCCCTCGTTGGTTAAGGGAAGCTATTTTTAATGAGGAGGAAGGCGTGGCCAAAAGCACGGCCCACGTGACCAATAGCGAGCCGGGAACCCGTCGCCATAATGCGATAAGCATCAGCCATTGGGAGGCTCTGGAACATTTTGAAGGGCGTGGGCGGGTCTGGTAAAAGCCCACGAGGAGCGCATTATTATTCTTTGTTGTTACTTTCCAACCTGTTCGGTACGTCTTTTCTCCATTGGCCTATAATTTCGCCAATAATATATATATAATATATAATATATATATATAATATATATATGTACATACATATGTATATATATATATATATATATATATATATATATATATATATATATATATCTATCTATATATATGACAGGTTCCTCCAAGATCCTCTCCAACGATGTTCTAATCATTTGCACCTGAGCTGGTGCACCTGATTCTAATTTTAGGTATTTGAAGAAGTTATAAATGTAGGGGTGTACTTACTTTTTCCACATGCGAAATTTGCATTTTTATTTATTTAAATTATACCAGAGGATCTTGGAGGAACCTGTCTTATTCAAAACTCAGACATTTAGTTTGGTTTGCTCTTTGTTGTTGAAGTGTGCGGCGTCACCATGCCTTGATCAAAAGAGCTCTCTGAGGCCTTCAGAAAGAAGGTTATAGATGCCTACAAGTCTGGGAAGGGATTTAAAAAGATCTCCAAACAATTTGAAATCAATCATTCGACTGTCCGGAAGATCATCTACAAGTGGAGAAGATTCCAAACAACTGCCGACTTGTTCAGGCCGCCCCAGCAAGTTCAGCCCGAGAGCAGACCGCAAGATGCTGAAAGAAGTCTCGAAGAACCCCAGAATGTCATCACGGGACTCACAGGTAGCTCTTGCCACTGTTGATGTCAAAGTGCACGAGTCTACCATGAGAAAGAGGCTGCACAAATTTGATCGACATGGGAGGTGTGCCAGGAGGAAATCTTTGCTGTCCAGAAAGAACATCAGGGCAAGACTAAAGTTTGCCAATGAACACCTAGGCAAAGACCAGCACTTCTGGAACAATGTGCTCTGGACAAATGAGTCAAAGGTAGAGCTATTTGGCCACAGTACCAGAAGACATGTTTGGCGAAAACGAAAAACAGCATTTGACCACAAGAACCTGATACCAACTGTAAAGCATGGTGGTGGAAATATTATGGTTTGGGTCAGCTTTGCTGCATCAGGGCCTGGGCAGCTCACCATCATAGAATCCACTATGAATTCTTCATTGTAGCAGAGGGTGCTTGAGGATAATGTGAGGCCATCTGTCGGAGTGTTGAAGCTCAACCGAAGGTGGACCTTGCAACATGACAATGACCCTAAACATACCAGTAAATCCACCAAGGAATGGCTGAAAAGAAAGAAATGGAGGGTTCTGGAATGGCCAAGTCAAAGCTCTGATCTAAATCCCATTGAGATGTTGTGGGGGATTTGAAACGAGCTGTGCATGCAAGAAACCTCTCAAACATCGCACAGCTGAAAGAATTCTGCATGGAGGAGTGGGCAAAAATTTCTCCCAGTCGATGTCAGAGACTGTTAGACAGTTATAAGAAACGCCTACCTGAGGTTGTTTATGCCAAAGGGGGCAATTCCACCTATTAGAGCGCCAAGGGTGTACTTACTTTTTCCACATGCGAAATTTGCATTTATGTTTATTTAAATTATACAATGGACTACAAAATGTAAATGTTTCATGATATTTGTTATATTATATCACCTTTATCTATCAATATTGTTGAAATGAAGATCAAATAGCTGTATGTTGAAATATGTTGAACAAGCGTTACGCCTAGGTCCCCCGTCGGGGAAGTGATGTGAGTTGACAAAGTGGAACACGCAGAAAACATGCTATGATATGATATTTCACTCACAAGGGTCAGACAAACATGGAGGCGGCCATCTTGGATTTTGACGTGGCGACCCAATTTTCAATAGCGTTCTTCCTTATGCCTTGATGCACCCACACACCAGAAGGTACTTCGCTTATTTTTCAAGATATTTCGCTCACAAGGTTCAGACATATATATGGTGGCGGCCGTCCTGGATTTTGACGAGGCGACCCACTTTACAATAGCGGTCTTCCTTATGCCAAGATACACCCACACACCAAATTAGAAGTTGGTACTTCGCTTATCTTTCAAGATATTCTTCTCACAAGATTCAGACATACATGGCGGCGGCCATCTTGGATTTTGACGTGGCGACCCAATTTTAAACAGCGTTCTTCCATGTGCCTAGATACACCCACACACCAGATTAGAAGTTGGTACTTCGCTTATATTTCGAGATATTTCGCTCACAAGGTTCAGACATATATATTGTGGCGGCCATCTTGAATTTTGACGTGGCAACCCAATTTTCAATAGCGTTCTTCCTTATGGCGAGATACACCCACACGCCAGATTAGAAGTTGGTACTTCGCTTATTTGTCAAGATATTCATCTCACAAGGTTCGGACATACATGGCGGCGGCCATCTTGGATTTTGACATGGCGACCCAATTTTCAATAACGTTCTTCCTTATGCCTAGATACACCCACACACCAGATTAGAAGTTGGTACTTCGCTTATTTTTCAAGATATTTCGCTCAAAAGGGTAGGGACATATATATGGTGGCGGCCATCTTGGATTTTGACGTGGCGACCCAATTTTCAATAGCATTCTTCCTTATGCCGAGATACACCCAAACACCAGATTAGAAGTTGGTACTTCGCTTATTTTTCAAGATATTCATCTCACAAGGTTCAGACATACATGGCGGTGGCCATCTTGGATTTTGACGTGGCGACCCAATTTTCAATATCGTTCTTCCTTATGCCTAGATACACCCACACACCAGATTAGAAGTTGGTACTTCGCTTATTTTTCAAGATATGCAGGTGACAAGGTTCAGACATACATGGCATCAGACATATACATGGCGGCGGCCATCTTGGATTTTGACGTGGCGACCCAATTGTAAACAGCGTTCTTCCTTATGCCTAGATACACCCACACACCAGATTAGAAGTTGGTACTTCGCTTATTTTTCGAGATATTTCGCTCACAAGTTTCAGACATATATATGGTGACGGCCATCTTGGATTTTGACGTGGCGACCCAATTTTCAATAGCGTTCTTCCTTATGGCGAGATACACCCACAGACCAAATTAGAAGTTGGTACTTCGCTTATTTGTCAAGATATTCATCTCACAAGGTTCGGACATACATGGCGGCGGCCATCTTGGATTTTGACATGGCGACCCAATTTTCAATAACGTTCTTCCTTATGCCTAGATACACCCACACACCAGATTAGAAGTTGGTACTTCGCTTATTTTTCAAGATATTTTGCTCACAAGGGTCAGACATATATATGGTGGCGGCCATCTTGGATTTTGACGTGGCGACCCAATTTT
>NC_136269.1:68563194-68570694 GCF_964187855.1 Myxine glutinosa | reverse complement strand
AGCCGCCGTTCCTTCGCGGCCCTGCTCAAAACCGCCGTTCAGGCCCCAAGCTGCTGTTGCTGCCGCTTCTGCTGTGGCTGTGGATGTCGCGTGCTTTGCCAGGACTCGTCTGACTCATCTGGTCCAAACCCTCAACTCAACAACACTCTTGCACGTCTCCCTGTCCAACCACTCTTTCTCTCTCTTGGTCCAACCACTCTTTCTCTTTCTTGGTCCAACCACTCTTTCTCTCTCTTGGTCCAATCACTCCTCACCACCGACAACTCCTTGCTTCTTGCGCGCGCGCCTTTATAACGCCTCCGGCGATCAAGCCGCCGGCCTTCAGGACACGCCCATCGGTGTGCTCACCTCGGCCCTGGTTGGTCGCGCGACCCTCTGGCTCCGCCCTTGATGACGACGGGCGGGCACGCCCGTCTTCCCCGACCCGAGCACATGTTCAATGGTGGTTTTGGAGGGGATGTAATTGGCAATCGAGGCTTGGCAATGACGAAAGGGGATGTGAAAGGAAATGGAGATTTTGGGGATGGGAATGAAAGGGGATCTATTTTATTTCACTTGGTGCAATGGAGTGTCATCTTAATGGAAGACAAGGCCTTACCCTAATACACATAATAAAGATATAACTATCAACCAGGGGGAAATCTATGATTGGCTGACGTGTATGCTTTATGGACTAATTATGGGACGCCCTTTGACCTTTACACAACACTGGAGGCAGGAGGGTCCAGAATCAAGCAATATTAATAAAACACACAATAAAAAAAATACAATCCTCATATCCACAACAATGCACCCTCCTCCTCTTAGGCACGTCCCGGGTCTATAACTTTAACTTAGTGTGACACGTAGGTGTAGTTCCCTCTACTTTTAACCTGACCCTGAGTGCGACAGTTTTAAAACATAAATAAATATGTCCCGCTGCTCCATTGCACCCTACCTAACAGACTCACGCCCACAGCTAACCGAATTGTGGAATGGTCTTCAAACTATACACTGACGGTGGGGAGCATTATTTACAATGACTTTACTTTATTTTCAAAACTAACCCAGGACCTGTGATTGTTCTTTTGGGGGGAGAGAGACAGTCTGCTCTACATCAATGCACCATGAAAGCACCCAAAACGCACCAACACACCCTCAAGCACCAATCGGTGCACAGTCATCATTGTTCATGAATAAAAATAAAAACAACAACCCCTAACCCTGCAGGTGGTCTCTTGCTCTTTGGCTCCTCAGCTGCTGGCTGTTATTATTTTCCTGGTGTTGTCATCTTCCTTTGCTGGCGGCCTATTTGTATTAAAATAAAATGCACCCAACGTAGTCCATTGTTATGTTATTTATGGCCCACAGGGCCAACTAGTGTGGTTCACCTGTGGGGCATCGGTGCCCTGTGATCAAGTTTCCGCCAGCAAGATTTCGGGCCTTCATGGCCGGTTCCAGCAGAGGGGCCATGCCCCAACCCATGGGGTCCATAAGTGGTGCTCGGCCACAGACATGTGGTCCATAATGTGGTGCATCGATGCAGACAGCTGGTTCTGGGAGTTCCGGGCGCACAATGGCGGACTCACGCACGCTCCCCTCGGCGCCCAAGTGGCGCACAGGTCCTCATGTGGGAGACAAAGGGGGGGAGAGACAGATGAGCGTGGGGTAAGGTCACAAGGGTACACATCAAACAAGGCAATGCAAGGCGAAATGCGTACGGAGAGCGAAGTGAGAAAGCTCGTCCCTACCGTACGTCACCCCCCCCCCCCCCCCCCCCACCGTCACCTACACTACCCTTGCCCTTACCCCATATGTACAACAATCTACACATTTACCAATTCGTCGCTAATGTCACGTCTTCCCCATATTTCCCCTAAACCAAATTCGTCTTCACTCCCTCTACTTCAAAATTTGCCATCACCCAATTCATCATCAATCCTCATAATGAGGAAGAGATGGAACACAAAGCACAATGTCACAACCCACGTCATGATGCGTCTCACAATCCAAACATCTGCACAAAATAATAAAACATGGCATGGTGTGGAGGTACGTCATCCCAGGTGAGTGGATGCAGATGGTGCGAGGAGATCTTCATCCTAACTATCCTCTAAATGACATTAACACACTTTACACTACCCGGGGTCTTTCCCTGCCAATCCATTGGCCAACTTACACTATGGGTTCATTGACCAAACTGTGGTGCTTCTCAATTTGGGGTCTCACTCCCCCGATTCATCTCCCGGTGCCCTTGCACAATTTCCGGGCTGGGTCGTGTAGCTCTCCCAGCAGGTCTACCCACCTGCACACCTCCACCACTGCAGTTGCCACCAGAGCTTACCTAGCTCCTCACCCTAACCTATCTAATTGGGGAAGGCCCCTCCTGGCTCTGTCACCCCTCGGTGCCCTCTGGCACTGGGCTACCCGGGTCCGTCCTCCGGATCCTCGGGCCCCATCCACAACAACTCTACCGGCTCCCAGAGCCCACCTGCGGCCTCACCTGGCCGACATCCTCACAGTGGTGGAGTGCCAAAACCAACTACACACACTAACAGGCTACACGCCCAGCCATTTCCACAGCACTAATGCACCCATCCAAATACCATTCTTTCACCCGCACCACAGATGCCAATATCCAACCACAATTTACCTGTACCCACTACCTAACACTTACACTACCCTCCCCGGGTATTTGTGATGGGGGTCCATCCTTCCCCCATTCACACCATCGCACCATCCACTCCACTCCACAGTTTCCCCCATACTCACTCCACGACCATCCATTCCAATACTCCATATATTCCACACTCCATGTATTTCACACAACCATTCTCCATTCACCTGTTGTTGCACACCTGTGCAATCACACCTGGTGCCACCTGCACCCTCCTTCCTTCCTGGACCATTTGGTCAGCACAACTCACATCACTATCACTCACTCATACACTGCTCCATACACCTGTTCAGTTGCACACCTGTGCAATCACACCTGTTCCTTACACACGGCATCATCTAATCTACCTGGTGCCCTGCTAACTTAGTGCTCCCCGTCTTCCCTTTAAACTAAGCACATACCACGTCATTATCATCCACTCTAATCTACCTGGGTCCCCACTACCGGTATCATTGTCACCAACTAATCAACGTTACCTAAGGTCATCTTCTCTAGATCCCTACATTATATCCTAACCCTCCCGGGCTAGTTTTCACTGCCATAAAACCTCATAACTCTAGTGCTCCTTTGCCCCCCGCGTGAGAGATGGCAGAGTTGCCATCCCACCACATCGGGGCATTTCCCACTACCAATTTTGCTCGGCCAAATGCAACAAATCAAAAATTTGCCAATCATCTGCCAATCCTCACTCTGCCAATCATCAAATTTTGTTTTTCTAATTTCGGGCCCAAAACACTATCCTCATCATCATCATCATCATCATCACAGTCCGCTTTATCTGAGCCTCGGTGTGTCGTCACATCATTATAACCCAGCTTTGCAAAGCCGAGCAATGAATTCGGGTGGTTTGGTCGCCTTGGTTGGATCCGTCCGGCATTCACGACTCTGGGGAGGAGGCATGCTCGGGCCGAGGTTCCACGCATCATCGCGGCTCGGTACCTTGCGGTCCGGGCCCAATGGCTGAGGCTCGCCCGGTCGGAACCCCGTCCCCGCGAGGGGGCACCGTACCGCTTCCTCCCTCTCGCCCTTGAACCGGACCGGTCGCCTCGCCCGACAAGGCCCGGACTCGACCTTGCAGGGCGGGGCCAAGCCCGAATCGGCAACGACGCTTCGAAGAGAAGCGACGCAGCATCGATCCGCGCCGGGCCTTGCATCCAACAAAGCGCACCGCGCCCCGAGTGCTCGCATCGGCTATCCGTCGCCCTAAACGCTAACCCGTCCAATGTCGATGCTTTACTCGCATGCCCACACGCACACGCGACCCTTTTGACATTCACAAAACCCGGCGTTCCAACGCCGTCCATACATTCCACCAACGCACTCCCTGTTACACACCACACCTCTCGCACACACTCGCCGTTCGCACACTCCCTTAACACACCTCGCGCACCGTCTTGCGCACTCTCCCTCGGTACGTACTCCGTACCACTCACCATGGGCGTGCACCCTTGCATCCACCCACAACCGCCCTCAGATGGGCTCTCCCACACCCGCGCCATGACCAACTCAGGTGTGCTTCCTCGCACACGTTCCACCACCACCTTACGTGTCACACTCACCCTCGCACGTACACTCCGTATTGCTCTCACTCCCTGTGTCACACTCCGTACACCCCGACGTGCATTCTCGCTCACACTCGGTATCACACTCGCGCTTCGTAACACGCTCCCCCTTGACGCACACTTTTTTTCATACGAGTGATATTTCCACTCACACCGGACCCTTCACCAACGCCTGGGTGCCATATTGACCCCAATCGCGCGACTATTCTCTTCGCGCCAAACCCCCTTTTACAAAATCTCCCGGCACCACATGCAGCCCGTCTCACCTTCGCGGTTCTTCTTCCTCCCTGCACCAACACCTGCAAATCTTTATAAGGATTAATGAGCACAGCATCGTGATGTGAGCACGGACTTTGTACAGTTTCCATTCCTTCCTCCGATTCCTGGGCTACTTCCGTCGTCTCTTCAATTTTAATTATACCCACTACTGCTTTTTCTTTATTCCCCTCGACGACCGCTGGCTTTAATAAAACACTCTCTTCTACCTCAGCGGTCGCCGGCTGCTCCAAACCCCGTGTCGTGATTTCTACCTCCGTCATTTTACCCGCGCTTTCCTCCGCTTCGCTCAACCAGCGCTTCTCGACCCGCGTTACCTCGTCGTGCACCCCTGGGACCCTTTCGCCCAACCTGCGGTCTCTGTCCTCTCCGCTTCCCTTACCTCATATGCGACTCTGTCCCTCGCCATTTCCTCCATATCGGCCCTCATTCCGTTCGTTATTGCTTCAATTTTATTACTCAATTTCTCCCCCTCTATTCTCAGCATCTCGGTGAATTGCGCCATGGTAGTCCCCCACATCAAAGCCGCTGCTACGGTCACGGGCGCGGCAAAATTTGGTGCCGCTGTAACCACGTGCGCGAGAGCGCCATTTGTGCACCCGATACCTCCTCAACCACCTCCTCATTGTTCTCCTCCCTCTGATCCTGGGTTACCCCTAACCCCTCCTCTAGTTCCCCCACCGGCATCCGATCGCCTTGACTAGCCATGGCGCGATTTCAAAATTCGGGTTTTGTAAAACAAAACAAATTTCAGTAGCTCGTAATTTTGAGCGCACTAAGCGCGCTTCGGGTCCGTTCCCGCTCCCGACACCAATTGTTACGGCCAATAGTACAATTGGTGTTCCAAAATTTGGGCTAAATAAATTTAGTCCCAGGTCCGAATCCGACACTCCTGACACCAATTGTTACGACCGCGGATAAGATGTTCGTTTTGCCGAGCGGAGGCCCCGCGGCCCTAACAGTTACCCCGATTAATCCGATCCCCGAACGTTGGCCGGATCGCGCCACAGATATTCAATATGGAAAAGACAAAAGCGACACGGATGTGAAGAAGAAGAAGAAGACGAAAAAAAGGTTGAAAATACTACTAAATTTATTCCTACTATATACAGGCTCAAAATAACCAAGGAAGAAGGAAAGATAATAAAATAATATACAGAAGATATTAGAGACACAGTGCAAATTCCTTATACAAGCTTAATTAAATCCCCAGGGACAAAACAAACAGAACAAACTCACGTACACAAAAAGGATGGACAGGCAGGAGGTGGATGGCTGGAGGGAGAGGAAGGTCCAAGGGGGTCCTGCAGCACGATGGGCGCGTTTAGCCGCCGCCGTTCCTTCGCGGCCCTGCTCAAAACCGCCGTTCAGGCCCCAAGCTGCTGTTGCTGCCGCTTCTGCTGCGGCTGTGGATGTCGCGTGCTTTACCAGGACTCGTCTGACTCGTCTGGTCCAAACCCTCAACTCAACAACACTCTTGCACGTCTCCCTGTCCAACCACTCTTTCTCTCTCTTGGTCCAACCACTCTTTCTCTTTCTTGGTCCAACCACTCTTTCTCTCTCTTAGTCCAATCACTCCTCACCACCGACAACTCCTTGCTTCTTGCGCGCGCGCCTTTATAACGCCTCCGGCGATCAAGCCGCCGGCCTTCAGGACACGCCCATCGGTGTGCTCACCTCGGCCCTGGTTGGTCGCGCGACCCTCTGGCTCCGCCCTTGATGACGACGGGCGGGCACGCCCGTCTTCCCCGACCCGAGCACATGTTCAATGGTGGTTTTGGAGGGATGTAATTGGCAATCGAGGCTTGGCAATGACGAAAGGGGATGTGAAAGGAAATGGAGATTTTGGGGATGGGAATGAAAGGGGATCTATTTTATTTCACTTGGTGCAATGGAGTGTCATCTTAATGGAAGACAAGGCCTTACCCTAATACACATAATAAAGATATAACTATCAACCAGGGGGAAATCTATGATTGGCTGACGTGTATGCTTTATGGACTAATTATGGGACGCCCTTTGACCTTTACACAACACTGGAGCAGGAGGGTCCAGAATCAAGCAATATTAATAAAACACACAATAAAAAAAAAATACAATCCTCATATCCACAACAATATATATATATATATATATACTAGCAGAAGTACCCGGCATTGCCGGGCAGGGGAGGGGTGGAGGGGAGGGGGGAGGGGAACGGGGGGAGGGGAGAAGAGGGGGGGGGAGGGGAGAAGAGGGGGGGAGGAGAGGGGAGAAGAGGGGGAGGGGGAGAGGGGAGAGAGGGGGGGATGGGGAGGGAGGATGGGAGGGAGGGGGGAGGGTAGGGATGGGGGGAGGGGGGAGGGGAGGGGGAGGGGGAGGGGGGAGTCAAGTCGGAAGTCATTGTCGTCAATTGAATGTCGCATTAATTTTTTTTTCCCTGTCAAATGGCATTGGTCCCGCATTCCGAACCCGGAAGTCGGAAGTCATTGTCGTCAAATAAATGTTTCACTCTCTGTCACATGCCGTTGGTCCCATGTCAATCGGATGAAGTTGAAAAATTAACGTTACGAAGTTTCTCTGGGACGTACTGATTCCGAATATGAAGTTAAAAAATTAACGTTCCGAAATACGCTGATGACGTCATAATTTTAAAACGCGAAGTTTTTTAAAATTTTAAGGTGTGCTGTAGTTGCTCTGAGACGTACTGATTCCGAATATGCCTTTGGTTTTGCTCTGCGATGAGTAGTTCTCAAGTTATAAGAGGACAAACAAACAAACAAACAAACATACTTTACTGCTTTATATATACTAGGGCATGCCCGTACTATATATATATCTAAAATTATATCCCCCCCCCCTCTATTTACATGAAATGGTTTGGTCCATTCGCAAAGCCAAAGCGAACGGCTTGCGAGTACGGTGACAATCCCCCCCCTCTATTTACATGAAATGGTTTGGTCCATTCGCAAAGCCAAAGCGAACGGCTTGCGAGTACGGTGACAATCCCCCCCTCTATTTACATGA
>NC_136269.1:68558834-68561334 GCF_964187855.1 Myxine glutinosa | reverse complement strand
GTACTTGCACGGCAAGATAACCACGTGACCAGAACCCACCTGGTGGCGGCTGGCGTAAACTCAAAATAACCAACATGCGAAAACAAAAATGCAGCGATATACGGCAGAGATACTGTACTTGCACGGCAAGATAACCACGTGACCGGGTGGCGAAAGCTCGTAACTCAGATCTCGGCTCGCATCTCAAAGCAATAAACCGCCCGAGCGACGGCTCGTATCTCGAAAAACTCGTAAGTTGGGGGCACTCGTAAGTCAAGGTTCCACTGTATATATATATATATATATATATATATATATATATATATATATATATATATATATATATATATATATATATATATATATGACAGGTTCCTCCAAGATCCTCTCCAACGATGTTCTAATCATTTGCACCTGAGCTGGTGCACCTGATTCTAATTTTAGGTATTTGAAGAAGTTATAAATGTAGGGGTGTACTTACTTTTTCCACATGCGAAATTTGCATTTTTATTTATTTAAATTATACCAGAGGATCTTGGAGGAACCTGTCTTATTCAAAACTCAGACATTTAGTTTGGTTTGCTCTTTGTTGTTGAAGTGTGCGGCGTCACCATGCCTTGATCAAAAGAGCTCTCTGAGGCCTTCAGAAAGAAGGTTATAGATGCCTACAAGTCTGGGAAGGGATTTAAAAAGATCTCCAAACAATTTGAAATCAATCATTCGACTGTCCGGAAGATCATCTACAAGTGGAGAAGATTCCAAACAACTGCCGACTTGTTCAGGCCGCCCCAGCAAGTTCAGCCCGAGAGCAGACCGCAAGATGCTGAAATAAGTCTCGAAGAACCCCAGAATGTCATCACGGGACCCACAGGTAGCTCTTGCCACTGTTGATGTCAAAGTGCACGAGTCTACCATGAGAAAGAGGCTGCACAAATTTGATCGACATGGGAGGTGTGCCAGGAGGAAATCTTTGCTGTCCAGAAAGAACATCAGGGCAAGGCTAAAGTTTGCCAATGAACACCTAGGCAAAGACCAGCACTTCTGGAACAATGTGCTCTGGACAAATGAGTCAAAGGTAGAGCTATTTGGCCACAGTACCAGAAGACATGTTTGGCGAAAACCAAAAACAGCATTTGACCACAAGAACCTGATACCAACTGTAAAGCATGGTGATGGAAATATTATGGTTTGGGTCAGCTTTGCTGCATCAGGGCCTGGTCAGCTCACCATCATAGAATCCACTATGAATTCTTCATTGTAGCAGAGGGTGCTTGAGGATAATGTGGAGGCCATCTGTCGGAGTGTTGAAGCTCAACCGAAGGTGGACCTTGCAACATGACAATGACCCTAAACATACCAGTAAATCCACCAAGGAATGGCTGAAAAGAAAGAAATGGAGGGTTCTGGAATGGCCAAGTCAAAGCTCTGATCTAAATCCCATTGAGATGTTGTGGGGGATTTGAAACGAGCTGTGCATGTAAGAAACCTCTCAAACATCGCACAGCTGAAAGAATTCTGCATGGAGGAGTTTGGCAAAAATTTCTCCCAGTCGATGTCAGAGACTGTTAGACAGTTATAAGAAACGCCTACCTGAGGTTGTTTCTGCCAAAGGGGGCAATTCCACCTATTAGAGCGCCAAGGGTGTACTTACTTTTTCCACATGCGAAATTTGCATTTATGTTTATTTAAATTATACAATGGACTACAAAATGTAAATGTTTCATGATATTTGTCATATTATATCACCTTTATCTATCAATATTGTTGAAATGAAGATCAAATAGCTGTATGTTGAAATATGTTGAACAAGCGTTACGCCTAGGTCCCCCGTCGGGGAAGTGATGTGAGTTGACAAAGTGGAACACGCAGAAAACATGCTATGATATGATATTTCACTCACAAGGGTCAGACAAACATGGAGGCGGCCATCTTGGATTTTGACGTGGCGACCCAATTTTCAATAGCGTTCTTCCTTATGCCTAGATGCACCCACACACCAGAAGGTACTTCGCTTATTTTTCAAGATATTTCGCTCACAAGGTTCAGACATATATATGGTGGCGGCCGTCCTGGATTTTGACGAGGCGACCCACTTTACAATAGCGGTCTTCCTTATGCCGAGATACACCCACACACCAAATTAGAAGTTGGTACTTCGCTTATCTTTCAAGATATTCTTCTCCACAAGATTCAGACATACATGGCGGCGGCCATCTTGGATTTTGACATGGCGACCCAATTTTAAACAGCGTTCTTCCATGTGCCTAGATACACCCACACACCAGATTAGAAGTTGGTACTTCGCTTATATTTCGAGATATTTCGCTCACAAGGTTCAGACATATATATGGTGGCGGCCGTCCTGGATTTTGACGAGGCGACCCACTTTACAATAGCGGTCTTCCTTATGCCGAGATACACCCACACACCAAATTAGAAGTTGGTACTTCGCTTATCTTTCAAGATATTCATCTCACAAGGTTCGGACATACATGGCGGCGGCCATCTTGGATTTTGACAT
>NC_136269.1:68471334-68553834 GCF_964187855.1 Myxine glutinosa | reverse complement strand
ATATATATATACTAGCAGAAGTACCCGGCATTGCCGGGCAGGGGGAGGGGAGGGGGGGGAGGGGAACGGGGGGGAGGGGGGAGGGGAGAAGAGGGGGGAGGGGAGAAGGGGGGGGGAGGGGAGAGGGGGGGGGGGGGGGGGAGAGGGGGGGAGGGGGAGGGGAGAAGAGGGGGAGGGGGAGAGGGGGAGAAGAGGGGGGGGGATGGGGAGGGGGAGGGATGGGAGGGAGGGGGGGAGGGTAGGGATGGGGGAAGGGGGAGGGGGAGGGGGGAGGGGGGAGGGGGGGAGTCAAGTCGGAAGTCATTGTCGTCAATTGAATGTCGCATTAATTTTTTTTTCCCTGTCAAATGGCATTGGTCCCGCATTCCGAACCCGGAAGTCGTAAGTCATTGTCGTCAAATAAATGTTTCACTCTCTGTCACATGCCGTTGGTCCCATGTCAATCGGATGAAGTTGAAAAATTAACGTTACGAAGTTTCTCTGGGACGTACTGATTCCGAATATGAAGTTAAAAAATTAACGTTCCGAAATACGCTGATGACGTCATAATTTTAAAACGCGAAGTTTTTTAAATTTTTAAGGTGTGCTGTAGTTGCTCTGAGACGTACTGATTCCGAATATGCCTTTGGTTTTGCTCTGCGATGAGTAGTTCTCAAGTTATAAGAGGACAAACAAACAAACAAACATACTTTACTGCTTTATATATATACGAGCAGAAGTACCCGGCATTGCCGGGTGGGGGGGGAGAGGGGAGGGGGGGAGGGGAGGGGAACGGGGGGGGAGGGAGGAGGGGAGGGGAGAAGAGGGGGAGGGGGAGGGGGAGAGGGGAGAAGAGGGGGGGATGGGGAGGGGGAGAGATGGGAGGGGGGGAGGGGAGGGGGGATGGGTGGAGGGGAGGGAGGGGGGAGTGGGGAGGGGAGGGGGAAGGGGAGGGCAGCGGGGGGGAGGGGGAGGGGGAGGGGGAGGGGAGAAGGGGAGGGGAGGGGGAGGGGGGAGTCAAGTCGGAAGTCATTGTCGTCAATTGAATGTCGCATTTATTTTTTATTCCCTGTCAAATGGCATTGGTCCCGCATTCCGAACCCGGAAGTTGGAAGTCATTGTCGTCAGATAAATGTTTCACTCTCTGTCACATGCCGTTGGTCCCATGTCAATCGGATGAAGTTGAAAAATTAACGTTACGAAGTTTCTCTGGGACGTACTGATTCCGAATATGAAGTTTAAAAATTAACGTTCCGAAATACGCTGATGACGTCATAATTTTAAAACGTGAAGTTTTAAAAATTTTTAAGGTTTCCCAGTCGAACCCAACTGCTCCTGGACTCTGTATCCTTCTCTCTCGGATTCTGCAACTGGACCAGACGGCATCAGCCCACGGGTCCTAAAATCCTGCTCTGCCGCTCTGTCTCACCCTCTCTCTGTTCTTTTCACCCTATCTTTTGCTCAAGGTCATCTGCCAGCATCCTGGAAATCAGCTAACATTACCGCTTTACACAAAAAAGGTGCAAAAACAGATCCTTGCAACTACAGACCAATCAGCCTGCTCCCAATTATCAGCAAAGTCATGGAATCCATCATTGCTTCGGATATGAAATCTTTCCTCTTCTCCAATGGCTTGATCTCTGATCATCAATTTGGTTTCAGACCAGGTCACTCTACTCTGGACATGCTGCTTCTGCTGTCTCAACAATGGATGGAGGTCCTCAATGGCAAACAGGAAATCAGAGCTGTCTCCCTTGATATATCACGTGCCTTCGATACGGTCTGGCACCCAGCTCTGCTCACCAAACTCTCCTCCTGTGGTATCCATGGAAATCTCCATGCATGGCTTGCGGACTTCTTCTCTGGTCGTAGTCAACGTGTGGCCCTGAATGGATTTCTCTCATCTGCCCTTCCTGTTCAGGCTGGAGTTCCCCAAGGCAGTGTTCTGGGCCCTGTGCTTTTTCTGGTCTTTATCAATGATCTCTCCAACTCTCTGGAAAATCCTCTCTATCTCTTTGCTGATGACTCCACTCTCTGCTGCTCCATTCCTCTTCCCTCAGATCGGCAGTCTGCAGCCTCCTCACTCTCTGAAGACCTGGACAAAATCACAGACTGGTCAAACAAGTGGAACATGTCTTTCAATCCTGACAAATCTCACTCTCTTACTATGTCTCTCCGAAAAGATCGACTGGACAACCCTCCCATCTACTTTCTCAACAATCCTCTCCAAGAAGTTCTGTCGCTCAAGCTTTTGGGTCTCACTATCTGCCATGATCTTTCTTGGGAAAACCACATTTCCAAGCTGGCCTCCAAAGCCAGTCGCCGACTGGTCATCCTCCGTCGTGCGAAGTCCTTCCTCGGCACACCTGAGCTCCTCACCACATACAAGGCTTTCATCCGCAGCTCAATGGAATACTGTTCTCCCCTATGGGCTGGTGCTCCTACCTCACACCTTGCTCGGCTTCACGCTGTTGAATCCAAAGCTTCCAAAATCATTGGAATCTCCCACGATGAAGCTATCTCTGAGGGCCTTTCACTCACTCACCGCAGGCAGGTAGGTGGTCTTTCTGTCTTCTACCGACTCCTCTCCGGCCTTGCTCCCCCAGCTCTCTCTGTGCTCTGTCCCCAAAGTATTCCTACAGGTCGCACAAGATCTGCCAGCAACCCTCTGATGGTTAAACTGCCGAAATCTCGGCTCTCTGCTCACCTTCACTCTTTCATTCCTCTTTTCTCCCGCCTCTGGAACAAACTCCCACACTCCCTTCAATCCCACTCCTCCCTCCAGGTCTTTAAAACAGCTGTTCACCACCATCTCTTATCTTCCCCCATCCAAAACCTTGATCTTTTCTACCCCCACTAATTCACCCCAGATCCACCTTGTTTGAAATTCCAACTTCCTTCCTGGAAGTCCTGGCAGTGTCCATATGTTTATACCTCTCCCACCCCCCACCCCCCTTCACATGCCTCCACCCCAAAGCCCTCTCCCTCCCACAGATCTCTCGATGTCTCCATGTCTCTCGGTCCCTGCTCTCAAATGTTTTGTTTGTGTCCTTCCCCCTCTCTCCCCATCTTGTCTACCGCTCCCGATGTTATTTGTTGTATGTGTCTGTTTGTCTTTCTGTGTGATTAATGTTCGCTCTTTCACGAGCCTCGATCTTGTATGCAGAAAAAAAAAAAGGTGTGCTGTAGTTGCTCTGAGACGTACTGATTCCGAATATGCCTTTGGTTTTGCTCTGCGATGAGTAGTTCTCGAGTTATAAGAGGACAAACAAACAAACATACTTTACTGCTTTATATATATATATATATATATATATATATATATATATATATATATATATATATATATATATATATATATATATATATATATATATATATATACACACACATATATATGCCTGCAATATATATATATTGTTACGGAATCCGGACGAGGGCGCTCCCCTTACCAACGGGGGTTAACCCCTTGTCCTTATACTGGCCGTCGCCGATCCTGGGGGTATGACGTCATGCCCGGTCAGCGCTGAATAGGGTATTACGCCTATCCGTCCTATGACCTAAGTACCAGCGCCTCCCGGCACGCAAGGAAATACTCCCGCCCGTGCCGCAGTGTAATTGATGGATTGCGCCGAGTGAAGCTAACTGTGGCGAGAGCCGTTTAACAATGACTAAACCCGATTATAAGCGTTGGCCGAAATTGCGCCACAGGAACTCGATCGGGAAATCACTAAAGCGATCGGACGAGAAATAAACCAAACGGGTAAGAAATAACAGGGATTTATTCACTACTATACAAGACTAAAGAAGAGGAAGAATAAAGGTAATTTAAAGAAGACAGTGCAAGCTTATACAGGCTTAACTTATTACCACATGACAACACAAACAGACTCACACGAATAGGGAATTGCAGGCAGGAACGAATGGAGGGATGAGAAGGTCCAGGTGGTCCACAGAACGGGCGACAGGGAGGGCCGAGGATCGCGGCATGACGTCGGGGTTCGCGTGCACGCACTTGTTCTTTTGGAGGTTGGTTCCGGCAGTTGCCGTCAGTGCCGGTTGGTATCGCGAGCAGGGCGTGCCGATTCTCTTTCGCCGCAGGACGTTCGCGCCAAGGAAATCAATGAACAATCCTCCCCACTTGTGTTCCTTGCTCATGCGCCTCCCTCCACAGAACTCTCGATTCGTGCTCCCTCACTCATCTGCGGTGGGGGCTTTTTGCAACGGGTTTTATAACCCCGCCCTTGGAACCCTCGCGAACCTGCTCGATGTTTCTCTCCACGCCCTCTCAAGCCATGCCCACTCACTCCTGGTTGGTCGATCGGGGCTGACTGACTCCTCCTTAGATGACGAGGGCTCTCTGGCTCCACCTTTGATGACGAAGTGAGGGTCATGCCCTTCTTCTCCGAGATGGAGCACATGGGCAATGGCGGCTTGGGGCAATTAAACGAGCCAACCCAAAGGGGGCAGCGAACGCTGCTTCATTGGCACTTTTAGGAGGTCATGGGGATATTGCAGGGGATCTATCTTATTTGATTGATGCAACATAAGGTCAACTAGTGGAAACATAGCCTTACCTGACACACATAATAAGGATATAACTATGGAGAGATCCTATGGTTCGCTACGTGGTGCGATGGACTATCTAAGGTGCGATTATTTCATTTAACAGCCAATTAAGGGGTAATGTACACAGGGGTTATTTATAAGGAAATTTACTACTAAATTGACAAAGTGAAGGTTCTAAAAATTGCAACAATATATATATATATATATATATATATATATATATGTTTATTTTTAAACATGTGAATGCATGTCCATGCCCATGGGAATTACAGTTTGCAATGTGTAATTACACATAATGTAAAATGTGGCTTCAAGACGTCAAATATTCCACTCTCTGCGCATCACGCACAGGGGAAAGGGGGAGAGGAGGGAGGGTAGAGAGAGAAGGGATGGATGAATGGGAGAGGGGGTGGAGTGATGCTTCGACCTTGACTTGAGAGAAGCGAGTGGGGAGAACCTGCCTTGACTGACTTACTTCTGTTCATTTGTAAACTTGAAAGCATCGAATGCACTTAACTTTACAAATAAAAAATTGCTTAAAACCAAACGGTATTGATAAATATTGTATTCCGTAGTTAGTCCAGATATGCAATTTATTATGTACCGTACAAAGTTATTTGAAGTATTGTTTCATTACATAGTTGGAACAGAGTTAACTCGCCTTAAGTAAACTTTATATACACCCAGGAACTATGAAAAAATATAATGAGACTACAGTTCGATCCCTAACTTCAGTTTTCAGTCGCTGTACTTTTACTAAGTAATAATGATATAAATAACTAATTCTCTCGTGGGCAAGCCTACCCTCCCTCCTCTCCATACCCACTTCCCTCTCTCCTTTCTCCATCTTCATATCGCATCCGAACAGACACATTCAAAACGGCTATTAGAATACATTTTACCGATTTTCTCAACTTTTGCTGAAACAGAGAAAAAATAATCTTGGACGATGAAAAATGAAATCAGATGGTAAATTAGAGTCGAGATAAAGCTGTGAGGGACTCTGGAGGGACTCAGACAGACCTTCATTTCATTTAAAATGCATTTGGTTCTTTAAACGGTAACTTTCGTCGAATTTTCTTCCCCAGTCTAAAACCATCCTAGCGACTATGAAAATTGAAATCAGATATCGAATTAGAGTTTAGATAAAACTGTGAGAGTCAGAAAGCACGAGCCTAATAAAAGTGACCTCAGAGCTATGCGGCTCGAATAAAATGGTGGAGATTTGTTTTTGAAGCCTCTTCCAGAATGGGTGCAGCCACTCCCTGAACAGGGGAAGCCACACCCATCAACAGACAAACACCAGACACAATGGAGCAGATTGTTATAGTAACAAGAGGGAGCCATGTACCAACTTTCAGTTGAATATGTTTAAGAGTATGGGAACAAAGTGCAGAAAACCACAGGTGGGACGGACGGACAGACTGAGAGCTAACCTATAGTCCCCTTCGGGTAGTTGACTTATATCAGTAACTCAAAGAAAACAGCTTCGATAACGAATGCGGTTCCATCATCCTTGGTAATTTCCCCACTTTTTGTCCTCTCTCCACTTAAAGTGAAAACAATCAATTGCTCTGTGTAGTCTAGTTTCATCCTCACTTAAACCAGCCATAGCAATCCCCATCTTGAAGAAACATTCAATGGCCGCAAAAGACCTAAAATTTTTGAAGATATATATATTTTTCCCTACATGAACTGTCACTGTCAAAACAGTTCACCGTCTCCCATTACACCAAAGGATATATTATAAAATATTGCTGATAACCTTCAGGCAAACACAAATGGGTTGCTCCTTCCATTTCTGACCGAATCGCATCTTACACCCCTTGCGGTCGAATAACGAGCTCTCAGTAGTTTGGATGAAGAATTTTAGTGATTGAGCATTCTTCAGATATACTAATCTATGGACCTCTGAAAATTTGCGCACTTCTCATTTACAGTTTTCCAATCTTTCACAAATCCTATATTTACCTCCACCACCAAAGGTGGATGGCGGTTACGTTTTCACCGCTGTCTGTGAGCAGGATATCTCAAAATGTTATGGTCGTATTCAGACAAAACTCCGTGGACAAGTTGGGTGTGGTGTGACAATGATGAATTCGTTCAATTTTGGTGAAGATCCGGATAAAATATATTTTTATTTTACAAGCGATCCTTCACCAAGTGATCCGACCAAAAGCTATATATACAGTGCATTCAGAAAGTATTCAGACCCCTTCACTTTTTGTTATGTTGCAGCCTCATGCTGAAATCGTTTAAATTCATTTTTTCCCCTCATCAATCTACACTCAATACCCCATAATGACAAAGAGAAAACATAATTTTAGAAAGTTTTGCAAATTTATTAAAAACAAAAAACTGAAATATCACATTCACATAAGTATTGTTATGTCGGTAGGGTAGAGCAATATCTAGAGCCAGGTAGATCTGAATAGATAACATGCTTCGACTGTCGCAATAGGGAATCTACCTTGTAATAAGTTCTGTTAGTCTGGTTTGTTGGGTAAGATGTCTGCTTGTGAACATACCAGGACATTCGAGTGTTAGATAGTGTAGGGATTAAGAATAAACCCCTGTGTGTCACACCTGGTAATCAAACCTTTGTCCCTTATGGCAATGCATACTCATATAGACACTTAGACAGGCCCTGTAGTGCACACATTAATTAAATTCCCTTCCCTGCCAATGACTTTGGAAGAAAATGGACAGGAAACCAGGCCAGGACACTGCCGATGATGGCTGCCGCCGGTCGCATCACGAACTTGCCGAGCAACATCGCGTGACCACGCCACAGGTGCCTGTGATTGGAGGGAAGGCGCTAGGAGGTTCGGTGGAAGGCGCTGATTGGGTGGCGCGCCAAGATTGACGTCACCGGGGAGGTTATATCAGGGCGCGCCGAACGACATTTTCCCTGTTGCATTTCAGCAGTGCGGTCTTGCACATCTCTTTTCTGACTTGCGCAGCTTCCTCTGGCAGCTCAAACTCTCTTGCGCACGTCCCTCCCTGGCTGTCTTGTGCTCTCTGCGTTTTTCCTCTTGGTCTTGAGAGGTCCTGGTAGTCTTGGCTCGCCATCTGCGTGGTGCTTGGAGCGATGCTTTTGGAGCGAGGGACCTCGTGGTGTGCGATCGACTGGAGCTTGGAGCGAGGCCCGGTGGCGCGCGAGTGGGCCCGTACGGAGCCGTGTTTGGATGGCAGACAATACAAGACGACAGACGGGATAAGGCTGCACCACACCCCACATTTACAAGTACATGACGTTTCCTTTTATTCCTTCATTTTCTCTTGTTCGTTTCTGAAGTCGGTGTGTGGGATCCCAATTTAGGCCCTTTATTTGATTTCCGTCGCGTTCCTTGTTATCGGGTCCGTGAATAAATCTTCATTTTTGTACATTTTAATTCGGTGTCGCGTTCATTAATTTCCCTGCAAATCTTGTGCGTTTGAGTTTGTTCGCCTTCCACAGGTATGCGCTTTTACCGCAGCTTCCACTTTCCTTCTTCCTCCCGCGTTTTATAGCCGAATCCGTGTTTGGTCGTCGCCTCCATTAAAGCCGTTCTGGTCTTCCACGGTCCCTGCTATTAACTGGAAGGGTCCACGCGACAGTATTCATACCCTTTGCTATGACCCTTGAAATTTGGCTCAGGTGCCTCCCATTTCGCTTGATCATCTTTGAGATGTTTCTACACCTTGATTGGAATCCACCTGTGGTAAATTCAATTGATTGGACATGATTTGGAAAGGCACTCACCTGTCTATATAAGGTGTCACAGCTGACAATGCATATCAGAGCAAAAACCAAGCCATGAGGTCGAAGGAACTGCCTGCAGAGCTCAGAGACAAGATTGTGTCGAGGCACAGATCTGGGCAAGCCTATAAAAAATTTCTGCTCCATTGAAGGTTCCCAAGAGCACAGTGGCCTCCATAATTCTTAAATGGAAGACATTTGGAATAACCAGGGCTCTTCCTAGAGCTGGCCGCCCGGCCAAACTGAGCAATCGGGGGAGAAGGGCCTTGGTAAGAGAGGTGACCAAGAACCCGATGGTCACTCTGGATGAGCTCCAGAGATCCTGTGTGGAGATGGGAGAAACTTCCAGAAGGACAACCATCACTGCAACACTCCACCGATCTGGGCTTTATGGCAGAGTGGCAAGACGGAAGCCTCTCCTCAGTGAAAGACACATGAAAGCCCGCTTGGAGTTTGCAAAAAAGCACCGAAAGGACTCTGACTGTAAGAAACAAAATTCTGTGGTCTGATGAAACCAAGATTGAACTGTTTGGCTTCAACCGGCAAGCGCTCGCGCTTATATAACGCGCTTTCAGATCAATCCGCGCGCTTGGAAACCATGCCCGCCAGCGAGCTCACCTCAGCCCTGGTTGGCTGGTAAGGGCTTACCAGCTCCGCCTTTGATGGCTGGTTGACAGGGCCACACCTCGTCCTTGGCGCTCCGCCACCTTCTTCCTCGAGCTTGACCGCGTGGTTAATGGCGGCGCCTGAGCGAACGCTAACCAAGGCGCGTAACAGAATTGGGAGAGAGAGGTTGGCAAAATGGCCGGAATCGATTGGGACCTATTCTTATTTAATTGATGCAACGCAGATTCAACTATTGGGAACACGGCCTTATCTGAAACACATAATAATGAAATAACTGGGATTTCTAAGGTGACCTACGTGTTGCTGTGGCCTAACTATGGGTGCTACCTTTGACCTTTTAACGATGAGAATTATTTACAAGTATTTACACAAGTGAGGGTTCTAAAACCGCAACTGTATAAATCCAAAACGTCAGCTTTCTTACTTCCCACAGTGGTTGGCATACCTTGATCAAATTCTGTTGATTCCATCCATTATTATCTAAACTGTACACTTTTCTTACCTCTTCCTTCTTTGTAAAGCACTGATATTTTAGAACTAGATAAGAAATTGATGGATTGTGACCAAACATCTTGGTGCTCCAAATTAGCAAATAAAAAACATTGGTTTTGGCATTGCAAAAGCATTGGTACACAGTGCTACCCTTGCCGTGTCCCTTTTCAGGAAGGATACATACGCCCGAGTCTGGCAGTGCACCTGTGGAACGTGACGCAAGGACGAAAGGTCGCAATCAAGTGCCACGTTACTGGCGAGGGAATCAGCACCAGAGAACGAGATCGTTTCCTTGGGCGCGTCTCGTTCTCCCTGGAGATCAATGCCCAAAACTGAAACATGCTTCTTTAAAAATATTCATACAAACAAGGATTGCACGTTTATTTTGAGGCAATATAGCAAGCTTCTCTTTCATCAACTAGTCATTCTGACAAGATTCCTCATCTTTTAAACACATTTTACCTGATACATGTCGCAGGTCTGCAAGGGCTCTGCATGGTTGTTGTTGCTCTTGTTAGGAACAACCGGCAAGTTTAAAGTTTAAAACACCTGCAAGTTTAAAACAGTTTCACCGGAAAGTTTAAAACAGGTCGGCTTTGAAATGTGCACCCACTGTTCAGACAGCTGGCAGATCCTACCCACATAAAATAATATGGCCACCATCTTGTTTTTTTTTGGTGGACCTAAGACATCAAGCTTGTAGGCCTCATCTGATTATACACTGCCCGGGTTTGTTGCGTCAGATTTCTATAGGCTTTGTTTGGGTTGAGTGTGACGACGAGGAACAGAAAAATATAATCACGTCAAAAAAAAAAAAAATACTAGTAAGGTTTAAGTGCGTTAGCACACTTTGTACACACCTACCTAAAAAAAAGTGTTAAGTAATTTTTCAACGGCCCTATATTGGGGTTAGCAATCCGTGACCGTGACGAATCAGCTGTTCTAATATAATCGTGGTGGAGGGTGACATGGATGAGAGGTGTCGAGTTAATTTTTTAATCGCGCATTTCCCAATCAGCCCGTAACAGATTTTGTCACAGGTTGTAATAGTCTGGAGGCACTTCCAGGAAATGTGACAGTAGGGGTACACTCATGTTACAAGCTGGCAACAATGTTTTTCTGAAAGCCCAGACCTCTAGGAACCCAAAAAGTCTTGTTGCCAGCTTGGGAAATGGTTTGGACCAGATTTGTGGCCATTTTTCAAAATGGCCGCCTACATTTTTGGTGTTTTCTAATATTTGAGCTCTAGAACTTATATCTGGCTGTCTTAAAGGTCTCTAGGGTTATGACCTTATAACATATAGTCATACAACAATCCTCACCCAAATTGGGGTGCATGGCATATCTATAAGTGGTTTTATTGAAGCAAAAAGGCAAAAATATGCCTGAAAAACGCCTTCATTTTGATTTTTCCAAATCACTAAATTGCATACTGTGAAGTTGTTCTTTGGTCAATTTCTTTCAAAATAGTTTTAAAATTTGCCCAGATCCCTCCTCTTCATTAGCAAATCTTCAGGAATATACCCAAGTTCTCAGAAAATATGTTTTATGCATGATCAGCTACCCCTACCCCCTAAATCACAAAACGTGCCAATTTTCAATATTTCCAGATTCCAACCAATATCATTGTTGTATGACTTTTTCTCATCATGATAGGTCCAAATTAACTTACTCTATGTGATTAGGTGTTAATAAAAATTGAATTTCACACTTTAGTGAAAATCCAAGATGGCTGCCAAATGGCCAATAAAATATAATATTTCACATTATGACGTTAAGTTAAGGTAATGCAGTCTACCATTTGATACCAACACATTTTTGAGACATAATATATTGCAATAATGATGCTTTCCTTTGTATCCTTTCTCAGGTCCTGCCCGAATCATCATTTTAACATAATTGTTGTGTTAACAATGTACTATAACATATTGCTTGTTGCATGTGCTGTAAATAGCTTTCAGTGTTGTGGTAGACATAGTCTTTGTCTCTTTCCAGATATGAATGAAGATGGAACCTGTAGCTGTGATAGGCGGGAGACGGAAGAGAGAATCAGTTGCACTGGACATCGACTGGAGCACATGCTTCATTTGCCAAGGCAACAGAAAAAATGAAAAGACAACCAAGCCCACAGATGTTGGTCTCGAACGCTTTAAAGACTGTGTGA
Source organism: Myxine glutinosa (assembly GCF_964187855.1). Classification (NCBI taxonomy): domain Eukaryota; kingdom Metazoa; phylum Chordata; class Myxini; order Myxiniformes; family Myxinidae; genus Myxine; species Myxine glutinosa. The sequence goes on along the minus strand of NC_136269.1, from coordinate 68,542,261 downwards.
TTACGAGACAGAAATACCATGACCATGAGTACATCTCAACACTTGACAGAATACTGAGTATTGACCTTGATGATGAAAAAGAACACATAGTATGGCACAGGGGCTGTTATTCAAAGTTTACACATGCCAACCATATTGAGAGACTGAAAAATCGGCATGAAAAGGAAGCAAAGGACTCGTGTGACCAACCATCTACATGCATTCGCCCCTCTTCTAGAGCATCAGTTGCTTCAGTGTCCTGGGACAAATGTATTTTCTGTCAGGAGGATAAGGCAGGAAAGCAATTGAGGAATGTAGCCACTTTAGAGACCTCAGACAGAATACTAAATGATGCTCAAAAGAACAAGATTATGAGATGCCGGTTGGCAGGAATAAGTGACCTAATAGCTGCTGAAGGGAAGTACCACCTTCCTTGTTATGTAACCTTCAGGAGGAAGTCTGAGTCAACTGTGGTAGAAGAAGGCCCAGAATATCCACCAGATGTTTGTTTCAACAAAATGATCGAGGAGGTGGATGCTGGGCTGTCTGGAGGAGACATCTATACCATGAAAACCATCTGGCACCAATACTGTTACATGATGAGAAGAGACTTCAGTGTCTGTGTGGAGCAATGTGACCGACAGAGTTACAAAGCATTCAAGAACAAAGTCAAAAGGGTATTAGGAGATAGGGCAGATTTTGTACAGTCCATGAATCAACAGGATTCACTTCTAGTCTTCCCACTAATTCAAACAGGTATTGTTGTTCAGAACTTAGCAGAGATGGCAGATGAGCTAGAACAAAGTGAGATACAAGATTCTGATGAAACCTCCCAGCACATTCCATCTTTCTCAGCCGAAACAAAGGACAAGGAACTCTTGAGTTGGCTTTACAGAGTGGCAGTCAAAATGAGAAATGACATCTATCTATAATTCCAGTAATCTCTGTGTGTTTGTTTGTACGTTTGTACGTTTGTACGTTTGTTTGTTTGTCTGTGACCGCTGTTTCTCGACAACCACGGGTCCGATATACTTTTAACTTGCCAGGTATATTGCTGGGGACCCGAGGATGTGCCTTTTCAAGGTTTCATATTAATCGGACAATTACTTACCGAGCTATGTCCAAAAAACGATTCAACCAATCAGAGAGCAGCGAACTATCGCGTGTGCCGAACGTGGCGGACACACTCTGCCTCGGATGGCACATTTGAGAGCGTATTCATTTATTTCACGTTTGCAAACTATGTTGGCGCTATGTTGGCGTTAAACTATGTTTTAAAACTAATTAAAACCCCGGGGGGATTGTCACTGTACTCGCAAGCCGTTCGCCGTTCGCTTTGGCGTTGCGAATGGACCAAAACATTTCATGCACCAAACCATTTCATGTAAAGCGTTCGCCGTTCGCTTTGGCGTTGCGAATGAACCAAAACATTTCATGCACCAAACCATTTCATGTAAATAGAGGGGGGGATATAATTTTAGATATAGATATAGTACGGGCATGCCCTAGTCAAGACAATGCCAGGACACTCAGATATTGGAGACATCAATACTGAAAGTGCACAGAAGGTGGTTCCTGAAAGCCTTTACATTTTCCTACGCCTGCTGTGTGATTGTGACAGCATATTTGAAGATTCTGAAGGGACCTCCGAAGGTGATGATGATGGAGAAAGCAAAAGGATTTTGAGCATAGCACAGGACATAGTATGTTTGGCATCTGGTGGCAGAAAGCAGACACCAAAGCAACTAGGGCTAGCTCTCACTGTTCACCAAGCAACAAGGTCCAAGGACTTGGTGCAACTAATGCATGCTGCAGGACATGGTGTTAGTTATGAAACTGTAAGAAGAGCTGACACTGCCCTTGCAAACTCTGTCTTGGCCAGATATGTTGAGCAAAACAACACAATAATACCCCTGAATTTTGCACAAGCTACCTACCAAGGATACATCAGATATGCTAATGATAACATTGACATCATAGAGGAGACCCTTGACGGTCAAGGCTCCTTTCATGCCTCACTTTCAGAGTAAGTCTTGCTGCCTTTCGAAGAAGCATACCTGGCGAAAAGACCATTGCACCTGATGTCAAGTCAAGCAGTAGCAGATCTGTAACTGTGCCAGAGCATTTCAATGAGATTCAACCTTCAGGCATGGGCACCCAGAAACCCGAAGCAACATTTCCAGTAGCTGTGAAAGCTGATTGGTATATGGAATCGGATGCCCAGGTTATCTCTGAGGCTCTGGCCATAGATGTGTCATGGCTCCTTGCACGTCAATCTCACACCGAGGACCAGCATGTTCCAGGCTGGACAGCATTTAACCAGCGTGTGTCTGATGTGAATCCAGCAAAGACTACAGTAGGGCCTATGCCGATTAATCAATGAGCCTGCACATGAGTTTGACACCATCTGGACAGCGATTCATGCCAATGTGCCAAATCCAGGAATCCCCAATCCAACAACATCCGGCTGGTACCTTGAGGACAACCAGCTGATGCCCCGTCTCATGATCAAGGAAGGGCGCACAGCAGAATGTGTCAAAATTGCGACGTGTGCATGTACCTCAAAGGCCCGTCCATGTCTAACTGGCAGGTGCAACTGTAGGAAAAATGGATTGCGGTGCACATTGGCATGCAAATGTGCAGACTTATGCAGGAACCCCCTCAATGACTCTGATAGTGATTAGACGACATGCATGGAAACTTGAGTATATTCCATAATGTCATATTGTTACTATGCTGGCTGTATTTGACGTAATGTAACTAGTCTTGCTTCAGCTCTGTTCCACCAATGTATTACTAGTCTATGATATGACTGTATCCCACATTCTGTCACTTATGTATGAATAGCCAGATTAGCTTGTTGGGTATGACTGTTAATTCAGTGCCAAATATTTGTTTAGTTTAAAGGTGCAAGCATTGCATTGACGTTTGTATTGTTTGGATCAGTGTAACATAATAATGTTTGCATTATGTATACAAGTTATGTATGTTTATTTTTGTTTTACATTAAATAATATAGCTTATATTTTACAATCTTCTATGTCTTCATTTATGTAAGTGCCTTGTTTGTCAGCTATGTTGGAACTAATATACTCCGCAAACAAGGCACTTCCAAATCCACACTACTTTCCTGAAATTCAAATGTTATAAAACATAAATTTTACATAAAGTCCCCCTCTAAAATAATACATCTTCAACTCATCAAGACTCTTTCACATACATGTGACCTATAGAATAGTAGTGCCTCATATATTTAGTATAAATGGAACATTTTAGAAGTGCCTCTGAATGAAATTGCAGTCTTATGGTCTCGCGCCACCAAATATTCTATGGCCATTTGGCAGCCATCTTGGATTTTCACTAAAGTGTGAAATTCAATTTTTATTAACACCTAATCACATAGAGTAAGTTAATTTGGACCTATCATGATGAGAAAAAGTCATACAACAATGATATTGGTTGGAATCTGGAAATATTGAAAATTGGCACGTTTTGTGATTTAGGGGGTAGGGGTAGCTGATCATGCATAAAACATATTTTCTGAGAACTTGGGTATATTCCTGAAGATTTGCTAATGAAGAGGAGGGATCTGGGCAAATTTTAAAACTATTTTGAAAGAAATTGACCAAAGAACAACTTCACAGTATGCAATTTAGTGATTTGGAAAAATCAAAATGAAGGCGTTTTTCAGGCATATTTTTGCCTTTTTGCTTCAATAAAACCACTTATACATATGCCATGCACCCCAATTTGGGTGAGGATTGTTGTATGACTATATGTTATAAGGTCATAACCCTAGAGACCTTTAAGACAGCCAGATATAAGTTCTAGAGCTCAAATATTAGAAAACACCAAAAATGTAGGCGGCCATTTTGAAAAATGGCCACAAATCTGGTCCAAACCATTTCCCAAGCTGGCAACAAGACTTTTTGGGTTCCTAGAGGTCTGGGCTTTCAGAAAAACATTGTTGCCAGCTTGTAACATGAGTGTACCCCTACCACCTTTTCTAGGCCACTTTTGGGGATATGCCTCCAGAGCATAACCATAGTGCGGTCAATCTTGTTGATAATGAGATGAATACAAATACGACAAAGTTCTTCGTAATTTAGGATTTTCAAAAGTAAACTGCTGTTGAGGAGGAAATTCTCTGCCAATCAAACTGCATTCACAAAAAAACTTGTATTTTTTTTTTTTTACAAGGTCGAGGCTCATAGAAGAGCAAGGTGACAGTGTATGAATTGACAGTGCGGCATCGGGGCAACAGTTGGACACAAGAGAGATCATGAACAAACAAGAAAAGATGACAGAGTAAAGGGGAGGAAACGGCAACCGATGAGCGAGAGGTCAGGTAGGGTCAATGAGGGTAAAAATATATAAATTATGGGGAAGGATGGTGGATAACATGACATTGTAGTTATGTAGTACAACACGTGCTTGAATCCCTGCGTAAAGGGGGAGAGTGCAGCCTCAGGGAGATTGAATAGAACATCAGGAAGCTTCGCATACAGAAGAACAAAAGTTGAGGTATGGCAGTAAGGCTGGATTTTGGGGGTTTAACCAAGAGGGTGTTACTGTAAGGACACATGCATTATAGAGTTTCTGGGGAGAGTCTGGGCTGAGAGAGTAGACGAAGCTAGACTAGACAAGAGGTAGTAAAACACAGGAAGGCAACAGACTACCTGTAGGCCAATGTGAGAGCAACAGACCTTTGCTCCAATACGCTTCAACTTTGCAGGATCAGCATTCTCCCTCTGTTATATTATGCTGTTTTTAAAACAGGTTCAAAACATATCAAGTGTACACCACAAGGGCTTGGTCAATTGTCCGAATGAGGACAACCATTCTGCTGTCCGAAAATAGAATAAAGATAGTCTTTGGAAAATCTATCTTTTCAAGTATTTGTCTTTACTCCATTTTACAGCATTCACAATCATTTCTGAATTGTTTGACTCGACCAGCACTTTGTTCACTTCTTAAATGTATTCAGATGCAAACTCAAATTTAGGGGAGAAGTAATCGATACTTTGTTGCCTGGGTCCGAAAGTCGGGATTGTGTCACGTGACCACAAGTCATTCCGTTACAATCCCACAGTGCGAGCAAGCCTTGAAGGAATTTGGAAGTGCAGAGAATTAACTTGACAAAAATCATTCCGATTTCAGCTCCTTAAGTTTCTCTTGAAAGATCAGCAATTTCTCCTAAATATTCCAAACATTCTTCAGAATCTGAATATGCAGAATGAGAAGTACACAGTTAAGAGTCTGTGAGAGTGTGTTTGAAACAGCACAATACACGTAACTACTACCTAAGCTACTACCTAAAAAGCACTACTACCTAAGTGGTCTAAAAACTCTCGCAAGAATGGTCAAGCGGTTACAACATTGCGGTTATGATGGCTAAATTCACACCAGAGTTCAAGGACCCCCTCAGCACAATGCGACACCGGAGCCACACTGAGTGGTAAGCTGTACCAATAAGTACAGAGGAAGATTTTATTTTGTAAATTTGCTTTAACTATACATCAATTGCCATTTTAATTCCTATTGGCATGCACAACATATGGCACATCCACTTGGTTGTGTTTTGTCACTCACGGCATACATATACCATTTGCACAAAACTAGACCCGGCAGGCACTCTTCGACGTCACCCAATGTACCTCTGCCCACATTATTACATCATTATACATACTTGTACCAATTTGATTAAAATCATTTCAGCTGTTCTCAAGTATCACATTTCTACCTGACATGACCTTTCACCTCTTGAAGCCAAAATCGAATCAGTTCATCTTTGCATCATAATATACAGTCACGTGAAAAAGTAAGTACACGCCATGTAAAGTTTTGAGTTTTTCAACATACAGCTATTTGATCTTCATTTCAACAATATTGATAGATAAAGGTGATATAATATAACAAATATCATGAAACATTTACATTTTGCAGTCCATTGTATAATTTAAATAAACATAAATGCAAATTTTGCATGTGGAAAAAGTAAGTACACCCCTACATTTATCACTACTTCAAATACCTAAAATTAGAATCAGGTGCACCAGCTCAGGTGCAAATGATTAGAACATCGTTAGAGAGGATCTTGGAGGAACCTGTCTTATTTAAACCTCAGACATTTCGTTTGGTTTGCTCTTTGTTGTTGAAGTTGTTGTTGTTGTTGAAACCTCAGCTCATCTTCACGCTGTTGAAACCAAAGCATTCAGAATCATTGGAATCTCCCGCGATGAAGCTAACTCCAAGGGCCTCTCACTCACTCACCGCAGGCAGGTTGGTGGTCTTTCCGTCTTCTACCGACTCCTCTCTGGCCTTGCCCCCCCAGCTCTCTCTGGGCTCTGTCCCGAAAATATTCCTACAGGTCGCACAAGATCTGCCTGCAACCCTCTTATGGTCAAACTGCCAAAATCAAGACTCTCTGCTCACCTTCACTCCTTCATTCCTCTTTTCTCCCGCCTCTGGAACAAACTCCCTCACTCTCTTCAATCCCACTCCACCCTCCAGGTCTTTAAAACAGCTGTTCACCACCATCTCTTATCTTCCCCCATCCAAAACCTTGATCTTTTCTACCCCCGCTAATTTCACCCCAATTCCACTTTTTTGAAATACCAACTTCTGTCCTGGAAGTCCTTGGTGTCCTTGTGTTTTATACTTCTCCTCCCCCCCCCCCCCCCCTTCCCACGCCTCCGCCCCCCAAGCCCTCTCCCTTCCACACATCTCCCTGCTCTCAAATGTTGTGTTTGTGTGCTTCCCCTTCTCTCCCCATCTTGTTTTTCCACTCCCTCTTTTTATATATTTTGTTTGTCTGGTTGATTTGTTTGTGAAGTAAATGTTAGCTCTTTCACGAGCCTCGATTCAGCATACAAAAAAAAAAAAGAAAAAAATGTGCGGCGTCACCATGCCGAGATCAAAAGAGCTCTCTGAGGCCTTCAGAAAGAAGTTATAGATGCCTACGAGTCTGGAACGGGATTTAAAAAGATCTCCAAACAATTTGAAATCAATCATTCGACTGTCCGGAAGATCATCTACAAGTGGAGAAGATTCCAAACAACTGCCAACTTGTTCAGGCCAGGCCGCCCCAGCAAGTTCAGCCCGAGAGCAGACCGCAAGATGCTGAAAGAGGTCTCTAAGAACCCCAGAATGTCATGACGGGACCTACAGGTAGCTCTTGCCACTGTTGATGTCAAAGTGCACGAGCCTACCATTAGAAAGAGGCTGCACAAATTTGATCTACATGGGAGGTGTGCCAGGAGGAAACCTATGCTGTCCAGAAAGAACATCAGGGCAAGACTAAAGTTTGCCAATGAACACCTAGGCAAAGACCAGCACTTCTGGAACAATGTGCTCTGGACAGATGAGTCAAAGGTAGAGCTATTTGGCCACAGTAACAGAAGACATGTTTGGCGAAAACCAAAGACAGCATTTGACCACAATAACCTGATACCAACTGTAAAGCATGGTGGTGGAAATATTATGGTTTGGGGCAGCTTTGCTGCATCAGGGCCTGGGCAGCTCACCATCATAGCATCCACTATGAATTCTTCATTGTACCAGAGGGTGCTTGAGGATAATGTGAGGCCATCTGTCGGAAAGTTGAAGCTCAACCGAAGGTGGACCTTGTAACATGACAATGACCCTGAACATACCAGTAAATCCACCAAGGAATGGCTGAAAAGAAAGAAATGAAGGGTTCTGGAATGGCCAAGTCAAAGCCTGGATCTAAATCCCATTGAGATGTTGTGGGGGGGATTTGAAACGAGCGGAGCATGCAAGAAACCCCTCAAACATCGCACAGCTGAAAGAATTCTGCATGGAGGAGTGGGCAAAAATTTCTCCCAGTCGATGTCAGAGACTGGTAGGCAGTTATAAGCAATGCCTACTTGAGGTTGTTTCTGCCAAAGGGGGCAATACCACCTATAAGAGCCAAGGGTGTACTTACTTTTTCCACATGCGAAATTTGCATTTATGTTTATTTAAATTATACAATGGACTACAAAATGTAAATGTTTCATGATATTTGTTATATTATATCACCTTTATCTATCAATATTGTTGAAATGAAGATCAAATAGCTGTATGTTGAAATATGTTGAAAATGTCAAAACTTTACATGGGGTGTACTTACTTTTTCACATGACGGTATACAGTACTTGTGGTGAAAATGTAAGTTGAACCCAGGTGTGACGCTCACTTAAACCACTGGGCGGTGTCTATAAAACCTTGGGACGTCCGCGACTCGAGGCCACTCCTGCGACTTTATACAATGACATGTAGAATTGAATGGTACGTACCCACTTATATTCTAGGCTTGCTTGCATTGACTGATATATCCAATCTTTCTCATATGATGCCTTGATCCTGAAATATATGTTGCATGGTGTATTTTACAGGATGATGTTACGATCTAATTGAAATTAAACCTATCTATGGGATGAGTTGTGGATCTGCTTGATTTTTCACGACACTTAATTTCAATTATGATCTTCGGAAATGGCGGGACACGAGTCTTGCGATGGCCGGATGAACGCAGATCACAGACGAGCGTTCCCGACATTCTCTGCGCTCCTGCGAGGCCCACCTCGGAGAAGAATGACCGGCGGAGGACCCGTCGAGCTAGCTCCAGCAACGGAGCTCCGACTACTCTCGTCGCCGGTCTGCCTCAAAAGGACCGGATGCGATGGGGACCTCGCAAGCCTTTTGCGGGACCGCGTCGTCAAAACGCAAACTGCTCTCCTGAGGCCCGAACGCCGGAGCAGGCATGACGGACTCCGGCAAGGCGCCTGCTGACGGAGGCCACTGGGAAATGTCCTGGGCCGCAACCCCGTCGGAACGACGGACCCGCTTGGCGCCGCAGGTACGAGTCTAGCCTCGGTTGCTCGAAACGCTAACGGCTCCGTCCGAGAGAATCATCCTAGATTTGCGTGCCTCGGCCCGAGATGAGATTCCCACGCGAGTGATCACGACTCCCATGTCGGCCATGCCTCCACACGGCCGGCACACTCCGACCACTCGCTACTCGGTGGAATCGCCTCCTCCGCGGGGGCCGGCACACTCCGACCACTCGCTGCTCGGTGGAATCGCCTCCTCCGCGCGGATCGCGCACTGCTCGTCGGGATCACGCCGTGCCTCACACGGCCGGCTCACCCTGACCACTCGCTTCTCGGTGGAACCACCTCCTCCACGCGAATCGCGCACTGCTCATCGGAATCACGCCGTGCCTCACACGGCCGGCTCACCCTGACCACTCGCTTCTCGGTGGAACCACCTCCTCCACGCGAATCGCGCACTGCTCGTCGGAATCACGCCGTGCCTCACACGGCCGGCTCACCCTGACCACTCGCTTCTCCTCCGCGCGAATCGCGCACTGCTCATCGGAATCACGCCGTGCCTCACACGGCCGGCTCACTCCGGCTGCTCGGGCACTGCGCCCTTCGCGGGCACCACTCTGCGAGGCCGGCGATTCTGATCGCGGCTCGTCAAAATCCCACCTACGCGCGAATCGCGCGCTGCCCCATCGCGGGCACAACCCGATCAATCGCTGCACGGTGGAATCACCTCCTACGCGCAAATCGCGCACTGCGCCCTTCGTGGGCACCACTCTGCGAGGCCGGCGATTCTGATCGCGGCTCGTCGAAATCCCACCTACATGTGGCTACTCAACGAGGCCGGCGAACTCCGCTGCCCGGAATCACCTCCTACGCGCAAATCGCGCACTGCGCCCTTCACGGGCACCACTCTACGAGGCCGGCGATTCTGATCGCGGCTCGTCGAAATCCCACCTGCATGTGGCTACTCAACGAGGCCGGCGAACTCCGCTGCCCGGAATCGCCTCAATGGAGGCTCGCTTGGCACCATGCGAGGACTCGTCGCAGCACGGATGAGTTTCTATGGACGTCGGGCGGGACCTTCATAGCCTTTCACGACACTCGGGCTTATGCTTATGATAGATGATCGTATACCATGTGTATTCTATATGACTATCGTATCGGCATGGCATGTATCGGCATGGCATGTATCGGCATGCCGGCATGTATCGTATACCATGTGTATTCTATATGACTAACTATGTCTAAAACTCCGGACAAAACACGGCCCGAAAGCTAAACAAACGAGACGCTACTTCAGGGCGTGATATGTATTCGATCCTTTGACCCGAAAGCTAAACACACGAGACGCTACTTCAGGGCATGATATGTATTCGATCCTTTGACCCGAAAGCTAACAAACGAGACGCTACTTCAGGGCGTGATATGTATTCGATCCTTTGACCCGAAAGCTAAACACACGAGACGCTACTTCAGGGCGTGATATGTATTCGATCCTTTGACCCAAAAGCTAACAAACGAGACGCTACTTCAGGGCGTGGTATGTATTCGATCCTCTAACCCGACAGCTAAACAAACGAGACGCTACTTCAGGTCGTGCAGTCAATCGCTGCCAAGCATGCTCGCCCTCTCGACTCGGCGTGCTCGCCCTCTCGACTCGGCGTGCTCGCCCTCTCGACTCGGCGAAGCCACACTGATTCAACGGGCCGAGCTCGACTTTCGGTTTCCCTCGTACGCGGTGCGCCCTCGATAATACTTTTCGCTCGTCGGCCGGGTTCGTATTCCGTACACCGATCTCGAGCCCGCTCGATTGCTGCTGCCCAAAGGACGCGAGACTTTAGATTTCAGAGTGCTACCTTACTCCGTCTGGGGATACCGCTCAGCTGGAACTCGCCGTCAAACCCGCCCGCACGCGCCCGAACCAATTGATGACATCATCGACTAAATCACGCGTTTGCTTTACAGCACCGCGCCCGATCGATCCCGATTTAACTGTTTCCCGCGCTTGCGTCATCAGAGTTCGTCTACCTGGGTACCTCTACAGATAGCAGATATCGATAGCATCGAAATACTCAATCTGACCGCCCCTGCCCGAAAGTGCGTGTCATAACGTGGCGGCCTTCGAGGGCGACTAGCCAACATCGCGGACTTATGCCGTTAATCGATAAGGCATGGGGCATTTGGGGGTGCACGGTGACCCCATGACACGGTGACATTGAGCGTTGCGCCCGACTCCCTCGTCTCCTGAGCAAGCCACGTGGGCACCGGCCCGCCGGATCGCCCTTGACTCTGGGCTTGTTGCTTCTAGGACAATTGGGGGTGCACGGTGACCCCATGACACGGTGACATTGAGCGTTGCGCCCGACTCCCTCGTCTCCTGAGCAAGCCACGTGGGCACCGGCCCGCCGGATCGCCCTTGAATCTGGGCTTGTTGCTTCTAGGACAGGTCTCCTGGCTCGCCTCCACACATTTCGAGACTGCGAGACGCCTCGCCCGGCCGCTGCCTGATTGCGTTCCCTCTGACCCAGACTGTGAAGGTTGCTCGACTTCGGTGCGCGATGCGCAGCTGTTATCCGGGCCATCCTCTTGGATGTCGATCCATCCATCCGGGCCATTCTCTTGGATGTCGATCCATCCGGGACGTTTTCCATTTCTCGATCTCGACGTTTTCTCTCCGGGACGGTAGCCGGTATAGCCGATCTTCACCGATCCTCTGCGCGCTGTGCTGCAGGAATGGCTGCAGGAGATTCTGCGCGCTTCGCTGGGAAGGCGCATTTCGGTCGTTTTGTGCGTCGTCGTAACTGCCATGCCGGTCGTTCGGGCAGCCTACGGAGGGCACTCGTGGCAAACGTTTTGCTTGAAACTATATGCCGGAGCTTGTAATCCGTACGCGCTGCCGTCAGAGAGCGCTCGAGTCTCGTGATTTCAAAACAGGGGGACTCCGGGGTATCGCGTAACTCTCGTTATGGCTCTCGTCGGTTCTCTCCCTCGGCAATTCCATGACATGGATCTAATGTGGATCGACCATGTACCCTTGGGAGCCAAGGCAGGTACAGACTTACTGTAATGGACTTACTGTAGTGGCCTCCTGTCATGTAATCTTACTTACTGTTACAGCTTACTGTAAAGAGGCTTACTGATTTACACATCTTCCACATCGACACATCTTCCTGTAATGTGTTGCCTTGCGACGAATAGACATGGCTTACTGGTTTACACATCTTCCACATCTGCCTGAAATGCGTTGCATTGCGACGAATGGACATTCGCTCTTCGACAAGGTACACCTTATGTAATGAGTTGCATATCGCAAAGGTACACCTTATCCAGCACATAGGCCTGTGAGACTAGCCTATTGTGACCCACAGGCTCATCGTCTGCCAGTATCGGACATGTTTGCTAACCAGGCTATGAGTGCGCCTAGAGAACATCTGCCGTCCCTCCCTTCGCCTGATACACCCCTGCCTGAAGCGGTGAGGGCAATGAGGTGCCCCTCCGACACCTGCCTCCAGCGGCTACTCCGAAGCAGGGGACTCCGGATTTGGGGGCGACGTACCTGGTAGTTTCCGAACCCGTGCTGGCAGGGTAATTCGCCACACTGACCTCTACGGATGGACCGACTGACCTGTACTACTGATAATGGATTTGTTTCGTATAGCGCTTTCCAGGAAGCCCTAAAGACGCTTTGACAGTGTGTGAAACATAACACAATGGCGCAAAGACAAGAATCAATAGGGATATTTCTTTGACACCCTAATAATGATATGATGACTTCCTCTACCTATTAATGCTGACGCGCGCTCGCTTCCTGCCTAGTGGCAGCATAGTTCTAACGGCGGGGAGAATGTGGTGAAAATGTAAGTTGAACCCAGGTGTGACGCTCACTTAAACCACTGGGCGGTGTCTATAAAACCTCGGGACGTCCGCGACTCGAGGCCACTCCTGCGACTTTATACAATGACATGTAGAATTGAATGGTACGTACCCACCTATATTCTAGGCTTGCTTGCATTGACTGATATATCCAATCTTTCTCATATGATGCCTTGATCCTGACATATATGTTGCATGGTGTATTTTACAGGATGATGTTACGATCTAATTGAAATTAAACCTATCTATGGGACGAGTTGTGGATCTGGTTGATTTTTCACAACAGTACTAATAACAAGTTTGGTCAAAATCCCATCACTGGTTCACAAGTTAGTGCAGCAACAACTTTTTTTAAACTGAACGGGACCTTTGACCACATAATCTAATCCATTTATTTTACCTCATTATACCTACATACTTGTACCAAGTTTGACATGCATCCATTCAGCATGTAACAAAAGTCAATTACAGACTCTGACCTTTTTACTGCATCACCAAATCAGTTTATATTTTACATTATTTAAGTTATCACGGTGACAAAAACATCAAGGACAGACAGACAGAAAACCTAAAAACAATGGCTCTGGCGACTTCGTTGGCGAAAGCGTAAAAGCACATGGACACCCAACTCATGGCATGAGGCTTTTTGTACAAGGCACGGTGGTCAGTCAGTGGCCTATCATAGTGGATTTCATGGGCGATGGTTTTCACCGACATTACTAATCCTGGTGTTCGTGGTTTGATTTAGCATGTCTCAGTTGAATATTGTGTCCATGGTATCTGGTTTTAGTCGGTTTATTCGTGGTAAAGTAACTCTTGCTAGTTCATCACCGTTTCTCTCATCGGAATCGGTTGCGCTTCGTCCTCTGTGGGAGCAAATTGTCCCACTCAATAAATCTCGGCTTTTTCAGTCACAGGATACTTCAAGAAGAGAAATACCAAGAATCTGTCCATCAGTTTCACCCACAAGCTGTACAAAAATACCACTTTTAACCTCAATTCTCCAATAGGGAAACATCGGGCTGGCAGGTTAGCTGAGAGGTGCACACACTCTCTTCTAAACTGTCCAGCCCGGTTTTGAATTCCAGCCCAGCCATATACTGTCATCCCAGAGTTTCACAGGCAGGGTTGTTCATAAATGTGTGTGCCATCCCTCGGATCCGCCGGCATTAGTTGGTGCATGTTAAAGATCCCACGGTGTCTTTCGTGAAGATGAGGTGAGTCATTGCCGGCACCCTGAACAAATTGACCTCCGCTTCCGGTCTTGCCGGCGAGGTTTCCGTTTTTTCGAAGCTGTCCACGCTCTCCACACTATCGAAGTTAAGTAATTGTTTCCATTTGTATTTTCGTCAAAACTATTTATTTTATGGTGTGTGTACATATAGTGTGTCCCGAGGAAGATTCTCAGGGTTAATCTTTCATACCTGCACGAAATATCGTCGGTTAATTCGTGTCGTGTCTTTTGAGGCCTTGTACCGTGTCCGACCTTGAGGCTTTGTTTTTCTCTCAGCGGTCCATCTATTGTGCTCCAACTACTTTCGTTCTCTGTTTTTTCCCAGTCTTTTCACCCCATACGTCCTTGTTTAAAATCTCAACTCAAAAACAAAAAAAACATTTCCTTCTCTGTTCTAATTCGTTTATTCGTTGTTCTTATTCGTTCGTTCGTTCTTCGACCACGTGTTTCACCCACATTTCCCCAGATAGTTTTCATGGTTAAACATTAAAATGTTTAAGCTTTCCCCTGAAGTACTGTATTCTGTCGTGTATTATAACACCTTTTTCTTCTTCTTCTTTAAAAGGTTGCTTTCGACTTGCTCACCAAATCTATTAATTTAAAAAAAAAATTCCATCTCTCACAGTGCCTCTTTCATACATTCCCTAAACTCTCCTGCTCTCCACCCCCCCTCCAGCGTCCTCAAACGTATTTTTGACTCGAAGGTCACAAGAAACTCATTTTGCAATAAATGTTCGTTTCCCATTAATCGTACACTTTCCAAAATCCAATCTCACCCCTCCACTCCAAATCCTCCCCATTTCCCCTCCTCTCCAAATTTTCCCCATCACCCCTCCCCTCCAAATCTTCCCCATCACCCATCCCTTTCAAATATTTCCCCTTCCCTCCAAATCCTCCCCATCACCCATCCCTTTCAAATCTCCTCCCTTGCCCCTCCCCTCCTAGACTCCCCCCTTCACCTCCAAATCTCCCCCATCCCTTTCAAATCCCTCCCCTTGTCCCTTCCCTCCTAAACTCCCCCCAACACCTCCCCTTCAAATCTCCCCACCCTCATTTCTTCTCCATTTCCCCCCTCTCAGCCCTCCTCCTCAAAGCGTCCTCCCCGCTTCTTCCCCCTTCCAACTCTCACCTCCATCTCCCCCAACCTTCTGCCTTGCTCTCCCCCTCCTCAACTAACACCTCACTGTGCCTCACCCAATCACCATCAAACCTTTTGTCCGCCCCATCCTTCCCTTTCTCCGAGCTATTCTGAAATCTGACACACCTCCAAGAGCTCTCCCAAACCTCTTCCTCCTCTTCCACATCTTACCCTACCCCCCCCCCCCCACCCCGTTCTGTGTCCGATGCTCCCCCTTCATCTTCATTAACGGTATGGACCTCAAACATCCGGGGCCTTCGTTCAAACTTAACTGATCTCTCCATACAGGTTGCTTCTGACAAACCAGACGTGATCTGCTTAACAGAATCTTTCATCCTTCAAGATGTCTCTGATTCCTTAGTATCTCTCCTGGGTTACTCCCTCCTCCGGTATGATAGACCTGAGCCTCGTCCTGGAGGTGGGGTCGCTATCTTTATCAAAAACTCTCTTTCTCACTCGCCCTGCACTGCCCTCTCTCCACCTCACCCCCAGGAATACCTCTGGCTACGGCTTCCCCTTCGCTCCCACCTCTTGTTCATGTGTGTTGTACCATCCACCAAACAGTGATGACTCCATCTACATCTCGCTGTCTGATAATATGGACCAACTTCTATCTACTCATCCAAACTCTCTCTTCCTCATATGTGGTGATTTCAATTGTCACCATGCCAGTTGGCTAGGTGTGGGTACCTCTCTCACCAGCCATGGCTCCTCAGCAAAGGACTTCTGCGACTCACTGGGACTGACTCAATCTGTCAATTTCCCGACCCTGATCTCAGTCAACGGAGCATCTTCTCTTCTGGACTTGGTTATGACCAACTTCCCTGAAAATGTCTGCTGCTCTTCTTCTGCTCCAATCGGCTCATCTGATCATGTGCTCGTTAAAGTGGCCATCTCTCTGACCATTCTCAGGGAGCCTCCTCAGCGTCGACGAGTCTGGCATTTCACTCAGGCAAACTGGCACGGTCTTCAAGAAGCCATCAATCATCTGGACTGGTCTCCCATCTCGACCGCCTCTGACATCAACTCATCCTGGGAATTCTTCCAAAGTAAATTGCTCTCTCTCATGCACAGATGTATCCCATCTCGTCTTCAGTTGTCATACCCTTCCTCCCGTCCATGGTACACGGAATCTTGTGGTGAGGCTGTTGCCCAGAAACAACTTGCCTTCGTCTTCTGGAAAGCTAATCCAACAGAAGGAAATCTCATTTCCTTTCACAAAGCCCGAAACAAGTGTGTCTCCACCATCAGGAGAGCCAGGAAACAATATCTCTCCGTTCTCAAGACCGAACTCTCCTGTCTGTCTCCCTCTTCCAAATCCTGGTGGCATCTGGTCAAATCTGTTTCTGGTGTTTGTTCCCCCTCCATCCACTCCCTCATCTCAAATGGCTACACAGCTGACTCCGCACGTGAAAAAGCTGAATGCCTCAACTCTGTGTTTGCCTCTAAATCTTGTGTCCCAAACCCATCCCTCTCTGTACCCACCTGCTCCTGGACTCAGTGTCCTTTCCTCCTGACAAGGTGGAAAAGCTTCTGTCAACCCTCGACTCTGATTCTGCAACTGGACCTGACGGCATCAGCCCATGGGTCCTAAAATCCTGTTCTTCCGCTCTTTCACTCCCTCTCTGTGTTCGCTTCACCCTCTCTTTTGCTCACGGTCATCTGCCATGTGCTTGGAAATCTGCCAACATCACCGCGTTACAAAAAAAGGTGCAAAAACAGATCCTAGCAACTACAGACCAATCAGCCTTCTCCCAATTATCAGCAAAGTCATGGAATCCATCATTGCTTCGGATATGAAATCTTTCCTCTTTTCCAATGGCTTGATCTCTGATCATCAATTTGGTTTCAGACCTGGTCACTCTGCTCTGGACGTGCTGCTTCTGCTGTCTCAACAATGGATGGAGGTCCTCAATGCCAAACAGGAAATTAGAGCCGTCTCCCTTGACATATCACGTGCCTTCGATACCGCCTGGCACCCCACTCTGCTCACCAAACTCTCCTACTTTGGTATCCATGGAAATCTCCACGCATGGCTGGCGGACTTCCTCTCTAGTCGTAGTCAACGTGTGGCCCTGAATGGGTTTCTCTCATCTCCTCTTCCTGTTCAGGCTGGAGTTCCCCAAGGCAGTGTTCTGGGCCCTGTGCTTTTTCTGGTCTTCATCAATGATCTCTCCGACTCTCTTGAAAATCCTCTCTATCTCGTTGCTGATGACTCCACTCTCTGCTGCTCCATTCCTCATCCCTCAGATCGGCAGTCTGCAGCCTCCTCACTCTCTGCAGACCTGGACAAAATCACAGACTGGGCAAACAAGTGGAACATGTCTTTCAATCCTGACAAATCTCACACTCTTACGATGTCTCTCCGAAAAGACCGACTGGACAACCCTCCCATCCACTTTCTGAATAATCCTCTCCAAGAAGTTCTGTCACTCAAGCTTTTGGGTCTCACTATCTGCCATGATCTTTCCTGGCAAAACCACATTTCAAATCTGGCCTCCAAAGCCAGTCGCCGACTGGGCATCCTCCGTCGTGCGAAGTCCTTCCTTGGCACACCTGAGCTCCTCACCATATATAAGGCCTTCATCTGCAGCTCAATGGAATACTGTTCCCCCCTCTGGGCTGGTGCTCCTGCCTCACACCTAGCTCGTCTTCACACTGTTGAAACCAAAGCGTTCAGAATCATTGGAATCTCCCGCGATGAAGCTACCTCCGAGGGCCTTTCACTTACTCACCGCAGGCAGGTTGGTGGGCTTTCTGTCTGCTACCCACTCCTCTCCGGCCTTTCTCCTCCAGCTCTCTCTCTGGGCTCTGTCCCCCAAATATTCCTACAGGTCACACAAGATCTGCCTGCAACCCTCTTATGGTTAAACTGCCAAAATTAAGACTCTCTGCTCACCTTCACTCCTTCATTCCTCTTTTCTCCCGCCTCTGGAACAAACTCCCTCACTCTCTTCAATCCCACTCCTCCCCCCAGGTCTTTAAAACAGCTGTTCACCACCATCTCTTCTCTTCCCCCATCCAAAACCTTGATCTTTTCTACCCCCGCTAATTTCACCCCAAATCCACTTTTTTGAAATACCAACTTCTTTCCTGGAAGTCCTTGGTGTCCTTGTGTTTTATACTTCTCCCAATCCCCCCCCCCCCCTTCTCACGCTGCCTTCCCCCAAACCCTTTCCCTCCCACACATTCCCGATGTCCCTGCTCTCAAATGTTGTGTTTATGTGCTTTCCCTTCTCTCCCCATCTTGTCTAACGCTCCCCCTTTTACATACTTTGTTTGTTTGTCTCTTTGCTTTCTTTTTGTGATAAATGTTAGCTCTTTCACGAGCCTCGATTCTGTATACAAAAGAAAAAGAAAAAAAAATTACAAATTCATGTCCCAACTACTTCTGTGAAGACTGACAAATCACCGAGTGTGACCCTTGCCAAGAAATTGCTTTGGCAGCATCGATGCTCTGAAACAGTATGGTACATCGGAAAGAGAGAATATATTGTTGCGGATATGGGATTTGCATCCATCCATATCCGCTTGTAAATATTCCCCTATTTCCTCAATACTTCCCAACTATCCCCAATCCCCCATTCCCTAGTCCCATTTTCTGTAAACAACACTCTGTAGACCCGACCTCCCCCTATTTCCCCCATTAAATGTCGTGCCCAGGTTCACCGCATCTCATGTAAGACAACTATAGGACATCTTGCTAGTTATTCTTAGTCTATGTCAGTTAAGGACTCGTTTCCATTAATTCTGACCCTTCGTTGCACCAGAATGTGATTGTATGGCACCGTTAGGAAGTTTAGGACCTCCCAATACCTCCCCGCAGCTCTTCCTCACAGTTCAACAACAACAACAACAACAACGAGCGCAGGAAGTGCGCGTCCTCAATCCGGCTTGGTTGGTAGGGGGTGTTGGGAGGGCACCAGGCCTTCCCAACGAGCCGCCATCGAACATGTGCTCGACGGGGTTACCAAATAGGGGCTCCCTGTCAGGTCCTCGTCAAGGGCGGAGCCCGGTAACCCCCGCACCCAATGGAAGCGGCGGACCGGCCCCAGTGGGGCGGAACCAACCAGCCGAGGGCGTGTCACTCCCCGCTGAGCATGCGCAGTGAGAGGGAGGGTGACGTCAGATGCGCGCTGAGCTTGAAGCAAGAAAGACGTCCCCTCCGAGCGCTGTGAGGCCTCCCCGCATCTTCTGGACCGTGCTTTATCCTGTCCCCGAGCCAAGGTGCACCTTGAGCTATCGACTACCTGTCCCTTCCTGCCATCAATCCCTGTGTAAGTCTGCCTTGTTCCGTTTGTCTGTGGTCTGTCTGGGAAAAGATAAGACGGTAATTAAGTGCCCATCTCTTCTGTGTCTTTACCTCACTCTGCCTTGTAATCTACCCCCTTTTCTCCACCACTGTAATTATACCCTCCTCCGGAGGTCTTGAGAACTGTACCCCTTGCGTCGTTTCATCTATCCCAGTCGTCGTGTCCTTTCCATCATTGATTTAGCATCGCGCGATTTGGCCAACGTCTGGGTGAATCGGGTGAGTTGGGGAAGAATCGGGGGAACTGTTAGGTCGCGGCAATACCACCGCTCGGTAAATAACATCTAAACCGCGTCCGTAACAATTGGTGTCTGGGAGTGAGATACGGGCCCAAAGCGCGCTTAACGTGCTCAAAATTACAAGTCACCGAAATTTGATTTTGTTTTACAAAAAACCCGAATTTTGAAAGTCGCGCTATGGGAGATCAAAACGGCTGGGTTCCGGTAGAGGAGAGTGAGGCAGGGTCGATCCAGGACCAAATTGAGGGACATGAGGAGAGCGAAGCAGTGAGGGCGGCAGGTTCGCAAAATGGCGTCCTCGCGCACGAGGTTACGGGCGCGCAAAATGGCGCCTCGCACATGGCTACGGCGACCGCGCCCGCGACCGTAGCAGCGCCGCTGGTGGATTCGAACCTTTTTTTCCTGCAAATGAGGGCCCTTATGGGACAAATGGGAGACCAAATTGGAGGTTTGAAAAACAGTATAGAGGCTCAGAGTGAGCAAATGGGGGTAATGAGGGCTGATAGTGAGCGATTGGGGAGCGAAATGGGGAACCGGATGGATGCTCAGAGTGAGCAAATAAGGGCTCAGAGTGAGCAATTGGGGGTAATGGGGGGCGAAATGGGGGGCAAAATGGGAGAAATGGGGGAACGGCTAGAAGCTAAATTTGAGGGGTTAGACAATGGGATAGAAGGGGTGAAACATGGGTTAAAGGGGGTAGAAAACAGAATGGCCGCTCAAGAGAATCAAATAGAAGGGGTGAAACATGGGTTAACGGGGGTAGAAAACAGAATGGCCGCTCAAGAGAATCAAATGGAAGGGATGAAAAAGGGGTTAGAGGGGTTAGAAAACAGTATGGAAGGCAAATTGAGGGACATGAGGGACCAAGCGGAAAGGGAAGTTAAACAAATGGGGCAGCAGATAGAGGGGGTCAGAATGGGGGTAGAAACTAAATTGGATGCTCACAGGGAGGAAATGGAGCAGATGAGGGTGGCGTCTGGGCAGGAGATGCAAGTGATGGGAGAGGAGATCAGAAGAGGTGTGAGTGAGGAGGTCGGAGTGCGCGAGGAGGTGAGGCACTGTAAGGAGCGCATGGAGAAGGAGGTGAGAAAGGGGACTGTAAAATTGCAAGGTGGTATAGAGGAGTTGACGCTGGGAGTGGAACAGCTGACGGAGGGACAAAAAGAACTAACGGAGCAGGTTCAAAGGAACACTGCGGTATTAGGAGGGTTAAAAGCGACACAAAACGACATAAAAAATGACTTGATAGCGACACAGAGGCAATGTCAGATGGTACGTGAGGGACTGACAACGAGGTTGGACGAGGTGACAGAGGTAATGGAGACGAAGGACCGGCAGGTGAGGACGCACATAGAAACGGTCAAGGTGGCCTTAGAGGACGAGCTTGAGGAGACGCACCGGGAAATAAAAGAGGTGAAGCAGAAATTAGAAGAAGTGGAAGAAGGGGTAAGCTAAATTAAGAAGCGACGGAGAGGGGATAAGAAAGAGATAAAAGAGGAAGTAAAAGAATTGGTCCAAAATCTGTGTTCGGATCGTGATGATGTGCTCATTAACTGGATGAGGAATTCGCAGGTGATGGAGGAGAAGCGAAGAGAAAGAGGACCCGGTGTAAGTGGTGACCAATATGGTCGTGCGTATGATGCGCCAGGTGATTTAATAAGCTTGGGGGTCGAGATGGACCCGGGTGTTCGTGAGAGGCCGTTGGTGAAGTGTGCGACAGGTCTGGTGTGCGAAAAAGGAGGTGTGCGAGAAAGCCCGACTCTGGGGTGCATGAGGAAAGAGTGCGCTGTCAAAAGTAAGGAAGAGTGTACACCTGTGGTGAGTGTTACGGAGGAAGTAACGAAAGAGTGTGCGCAAGAAAGGTGTGTAACGGACGGGTGCATGAGGAAAGAGTGCGCTGTCGAGAGTAAGGGTGAGTGCGCTGTCAAGAATGGAGGTGAAAGTAGTGAGAGTGACACGGAGTGTGAGTTGGTTGTGACAGGTGAGCGAGGATGCACACCTGGAATGGTAGAGCGTGTGTGGGAATGCACACTTGAGTTGGTCGTGAGGCACGTGGTTGGGTGTGCGAGTGAGAGCACACCTGTGATTGTCACAGAGGAGGTGACCGAGGAGGGGGCGCGAAGAGGTGTGTTGGTGAGGTGTGCGAGCGACGAATGTGTGCCAAGGTGTTCGGTGGTCAGGTGTGTGACCAAGTCTGTGAGCGGAATGAGTGTACCTGGGTGTGTTAGAGAAGGTACGACGAGGAGCATGGAAACAGCTGGATGTATGAGCAAGAAAGGGGTAGCGTATGCGTGTAAGCATGCAGGTGAGGCATCGACGGGAACCGGGTTAGCGGCTAGAGCGACTTATAGCCGAATCGGGCCCTCGGTACGCGCCGAGCAGCTTCGCGTGCCGCGAGGACCAGCGGGGATCCGAACCACGGCGGTTTCGAAAGAACCGCCGTACGCGATCCACGCCGGGCCGCGCTTTGAACGGCCGCGTCCGTGCTCCACTAAGCGGAGCGGGCAGCCCGATAGGAAGGGTCGTCATGGCGACCACTTTTTGTTGAGGCATTCCGGCAGGTCGAGATCGGGCCATGGGATGGCTCCGTGCCGAGATGGTGCGTGGGATCTCGGCCCGGGTAAACCTCCTTCCCTGCACCGAATGCGGGACGTATCCAGCCGCCGGCCCCAAACAACCCGCATTCATGGCTTGGCTGTACGAAGCCGAGCTTTAGAAGTGAATTGGTGCACCGAGAGGCATTAGTAAGTAGACTGTAATGACGAGGATAGTGTTTTGGCCCCGAAATTAGAAAAACAAAATTTGATGATTGGCAAAGGATTGGCAGTAATGATTGGCAGATGATGGGTAGTGATTGGCAAATTTTTGATTTGTTGAAATTTGATGTGCAAAATTGGTAGTGGGAGATGCCCCATGTGATGGGATGGCCAATCCACCATCCCTCACAGATTGGGGCAAATGCGCTATAGATTATGGGGTGTATGGCAGTGAAAACTAGCCCGGGTGGGTTAGGTTATATTGATAGGGACTAGAGGTGACTATGGGTGACAAGATTTAAGTAAGAGACTTGGTACCTATAGTGGGGACGTAGTAGCTTAGTGTTTGATAATGACGTGGGAGCGCTGAGTGTAAGGGAAGACGGAGGAGCGCGAGTTTTAGAAGGGAGTAGACAGAGCAGATGATGCAGTGTGAATGGAAGTGCTGGTGAGCAGCTTCAAATGAGGCATCGGTGAGGCAATGCTCCGAGGTGTGTGTGAGTGAACAAGTGATGAATGAGAGAGCATTGCGGATGAGTGTCATGGTGAGTAGTGAGTGTTGTGGATCAGCGCGAATGCGCTTGGGGGAGAGAAGGGTGCAGGCGGCACCAAGTATGAGAGCACAGGTGTGCAAGTACAGGTGTGTGGAATATATGGAGCAGAGAATGAGTGGTGTGGAGAGAGTTGGAGTAAGTGGTACGGAGTGGTGTGCATGGTGCGAAGGTGTGGATGGGGGAAGAGTGGACCCCTTTTCACGAGTACCCGGGGAGGGTAGTTTAAAGAATAGTTAGAAGGTATAGGTAAATTGTGGTTGGATATTGGCATTTGTGGTGCGGTTGCAGAATGGTATTGTGGATGGGTGCATTGGTGTGGTGAAATTGGCTGGTCGTGTGGCCTGTTAGTATGAGTGTGAATGGTTGGGCACTCCGCCACTGTTAGATGTCGGCCAGGTGAGGCCGCAGGTGGGCTCTGGGAGCCGTTAGTGTCAGTGGGTGCCTGAGGATCCCGGGTGTGGATCGGGCAGCCCGTGCCAGAGAGGGCACTGAGGGGGTGAGAGTGCAAGAGGGCCTTCCCCAGTTAGTTAGGTTAGGGTGAGGAGCAGGTGAGCTCGGTAGGCAACAACAGTGGTGGAGGTGTGCAGGTGGGCGGACCAGCTGGGAGCGTCACACGACCCAGCCACCGAAATTGTGCGGGGCACCGAGTGTTGAATCGGGGAGTGAGACCCAAATTGATGGTGTGCACCACAGATGGTCAATGGGATTTTGGTTCTTCGAACCACATAGAGTAATGAGGGCCAATGGTTTGGCAGGAGAAAGACCCCGGGTAATGTAAAGTTGTTAAAGTCATTTAGGAAATAGTTAGGATTGATGAACCTGTCGCACCATACGCAGCCACTTACCTGAGGTGATGATGATGACTCCACACCTGTGTTTTCTTTGTTTTGTGTTGCAGGAAATGAGAATTGCTGTTTGGATTTGTGAGACGCATCACGACGTGGATAAGACATTGGGGTGATTCCATCTCTCCCTCCTTAGGAGGGACTGATGATGAATTGGTGATGGCAGATTTTGATGTTGAGTTGGAGATGGCAGATTTTGATGAGAGTTGGAAATGGCAAATTTGATTGGTTAGGAGGGAGAGAAGACGAATTTGGTTTATGGGAGGAACGGGGAAGACAGTAGGGACGTTGTTGATGTGTAAAGTAGATGTTTATGGGTAGTGTTGTGTTTTGTGGATACAGTAAGGGGTAAGGGAGGGGCAATGTAGGTTACCTGGTGGGGGGGGGGGGGGCGTACGGTAGGAACGTACCTGTCTCACCTGGTTCCCATGTGCCCCCAGTGTGCATTACCTTGTATTGCGTGCACTTTTGCACCCTTACCACCTTACTCACTTGTCTTCTTTTGTCTCCCACCTCCGAGGATCTGGCTTTGGGGCAGAGAGAGAGGAGAGAGAGGTGCTGGCTCCGCAGTTGTGGGCCTGTACTTACGCTGCTTGCTGCCTGGATCGATACACCATATGGACCGCAATTTTTGTGGCCGCCCACAATGGACCGCAGTTCTTTTGCGGTCAAGCACCACCCGTGGATGGACCTCTGGGTCAACGTGGCACCTATGCCATACAGGTGAACCACTTTTAGTTGGCCCCCCTGACGGCCACAATTCAGAAATGGACGCGGTTGGCGCCTTTCTTTATTTCTAAAGAAGCCAGAAGGCCAAGTGCACTCCATGAAGGCAAGACCAGCGGCAGAACATCGGCCGGCTGCGACACCACCGGTGACCATGGACACTTAATTGTGCATTTTTATGAACACTTTATTGGTGCACCGAATGGTGCTGACTGTGCGTAATGGGGTGGTGCTTTTGGTGCTTGGAAGGGGTGCTCTGCACATTATTAAAGGCCGTAGGGCCACAGGGCACTCGTGGGTTGGTGTATCGATGCTGGCATGCGTGCTCTCCCTATGCATAACATCTGCATGGGTTCCTCAAAGAACAGGTCCTGGATCGTAGTGTAAATATCAGTGTTGTATAAATAATGCTCCCTACCGGCTGTATGTTTAGTTTGAGGATGCTTTCCGCGATTCGGTAATCCTGTGGGTGTGTTTCTGTTAGGAGAAGGGTGCAACGTCGCAGGGGGACATATTTACTCATTTGTGAACATCTGTAAAACTGTCGCACTCAGGGTTGAGTTAATAGTAGAGGGAACTACATCTGAGTGCCACACTAAAGTAGGTAAAAATTTATCGGGTCGGGTCACCCCGAGGTCGAGAAGGGTGCAGTGTTGCGGATATGGGATTTGCATCCATCCGTATCTGCTTGTAAATATTCCCCTATTTCCTCAATACTTCCCAACTATCCCCAATCCCCCATTCCCTCGTCCCATTTTCTGTAAACAACACTCTGTAGACCCGACCTCCCCCTATTTCCCCCATTAAATGTCGTGCCCAGGTTCACCGCATCTCACGTAGACAACTATAGGACATCTTGCTAGTTATTCTTAGTCTATGTCAGTTAAGGACTCGTTTCCATTAATTCTGACCCTTCGTTGCACCAGAATGTGATTGTATGGCACCGTTAGGAAGTTTAGGACCTCCCAATACCTCCCTGCAACTCTTCCTCACAGTTCAACAACAACAACAACAACAACAACGAGCGCAGGAAGTGCGCGTCCTCAATCCGGCTTGGTTGGTAGGGGGTGTTGGGAGGGCACCAGGCCTTCCCAACGAGCCGCCATCGAACATGTGCTCGACGGGGTTACCAAATAGGGGCTCCCTGTCAGGTCCTCGTCAAGGGCGGAGCCCGGTAACCCCCGCACCCAATGGAAGCGGCGGACCGGCCCCAGTGGGGCGGAACCAACCAGCCGAGGGCGTGTCACTCCCCGCTGAGCATGCGCAGTGAGAGGGAGGGTGACGTCAGATGCGCGCTGAGCTTGAAGCAAGAAAGACGTCCCCTCCGAGCGCTGTGAGGCCTCCCCGCATCTTCTGGACCGTGCTTTATCCTGTCCCCGAGCCAAGGTGCACCTTGAGCTATCGACTACCTGTCCCTTCCTGCCATCAATCCCTGTGTAAGTCTGCCTTGTTCCGTTTGTCTGTGGTCTGTCTGGGAAAAGATAAGACGGTAATTAAGTGCCCATCTCTTCTGTGTCTTTACCTCACTCTGCCTTGTAATCTACCCCCTTTTCTCCACCACTGTAATTATACCCTCCTCCGGACGTCTTGAGAACTGTACCCCTTGCTTCGTTTCATCTATCCCAGTCGTCGTGTCCTTTCCATCATTGATTTAGCATAGCGCGATTTGGCCAACGTCTGGGTGAATCGGGTGAGTCGGGGAAGAATCGGGGGAACCGTTAGGTCGCGGCAATACCACCGCTCGGTAAATAACATCTAATCCGCGTCCGTAACAATATATACAGTGCATTCAGAAAGTATTCAGACCCTTTCACTTTTTTCACATTTTGTTATGTTGTAGCCTTTTGCTGAAATCGTTTAAATTGATTTTTCCCTCATCAATCTAGACTCAATACTCCATAATGACAAAGAGAAAACAGGATTTTAGAAAGTTTTGCAAATTTATTAAAAAGAAAAAACTGAAGTGTCACATTGACATAAGTATTCATACCCTTTGCAATGACACATGAAATTTAGCTGAGGTGCCTCCCATTTCTCTTGATCATCTTTGAGATGTTTCGCCACCTTGATTGGAGTCCACCTGTGGTAAATTCAATTGACTGCACATGATTTGGAAAGGCACACACCTGTCCATATAAGGCCTCACAGCTGACAATGCATATCAGAGCAAAAACCAAGCCATGAGGTCGAAGGAACTGCCTGTAGAGCTCAGAGACAGGATTGTGTCGAGGCACAGATCTGGAGGGGACGACAAAAAAAAATTCTGCTGCGTTGAAGGTTCCCAAGAGCACAGTGGCCTCCATAATTCTTAAATGGAAGAAGTTTGGAACAACCAGGACTCTTCCTCGAGCTGGCCGCCCGGCCAAACTGAGCAATCGGGGGAGAAGGGCCTTGGTAAGAGAGGTGACGAAGAACCCGATGGTCACTCTCGCTGAGCTCCAGAGATCCTGTGTGGAGATGGGAGAAACTTCCAGAAGGACAACCATCACTGCAACACCCCACCGATCTGGGCTTTATGGCAGAGTGGCCAGACGGAAGCCAAACAGTTCAATCTTGGTTTCATCAGACCACAGAATCTTGTTTCTCACAGTCTCTTAAGTGCTTTTTTGCAAACTTCAAGCGGGCTTTCATGTGTCTTTCACTGAGGAGAGGCTTACGTGTGTATGTGTATATATATATATCATCATCATATGTTGGTATATGTTGGAGTGGACAAACATACATACATAGACGGACAAACACTGTTCCAGACGGCTTTGCCCTATGGGCATATATATATATATATATATATATATAAAGATAGATAAATATATAAAGATAGATAAATATATAAAGATAGATAAATATATAAAGATAGATAAATATATAAAGATAGATAAATATATAAAGATAGATAAATATATAAAGATAGATAAATATATAAAGATAGATAAATATATAAAGATAGATAAATATATAAAGATAGATAAATATATAAAGATAGATAAATATATAAAGATAGATAAATATATAAAGATAGATAAATATATAAAGATAGATAAATATATAAAGATAGATAAATATATAAAGATAGATAAATATATAAAGATAGATAAATATATAAAGATAGATAAATATATAAAGATAGATAAATATATATATAAAGATATATATATATATAAAGATATATATATATATATATAAAGATATATATATATATATGTATATATATATGTATATATATATATATATATATATATATATATATATATATATATATATATATATATATATATATATATATATATAAAGATATATATATATATATAAAGATATATATATATATATTAGGGTGGTCCTCAAATGTACACCAAAAAATAAAATTGGACTTTTTTCAGGTGCTTGTTGCTAAAATTGTTCCTTATTGTGAAAAAATGAAATGTGCCAAAGATGGTTTCTATATGACTTTATTTACTACTGTCATACATGGGTTGAAAATTACAATGTTTCAGTATCGACACACAAAATTGTTTTTAATAAACTAACACTCAGATGTAATCCCAAATCAGTAAGAATGTATGACAATCATCATAAACACACAGAGTAAGAGTCCTCCAGACCATTGATTCCTCATTAATAAGTTCTGTGGTAAATTATTTCCTCCTTATCTTCTTTGCGTCGGGGAACTGATGGCGATGCCACTCAACAACTTGCAACAGGTACTGGTGCTGCTGTTCATCCTTTGTCAAGACCTGATTGTAGTCCTGTATTAATGCTACACCACGTTCTGCAAAGTCGTTGACAGTGGCAATACCACGCAAGACTTGCTGTGATGACTGAAATGATGGGTCATCGGCCCACTCACCAAGGTCCTTTTCTAGGAAGTCAGTATTGACTTTGAATGCAGTAAAAATTCGCAGTGAGGCAGAAGTAACAAAATCTGCAACAGTCTTGGCAGCGATGGCTTCTTTTGCTGTAAGATCCATATGTACCCGTGGTTGAGGATTCTCTTGGCATTCTTCTTTAAGAGCAGCTACTATCATTTGCTTGACATCAAGCTCAACACTATCGTCAAACAGAGCAAGTCCTGCCAGTTCTTCGCTGAGGTACCACAAGTGATTGGAAAGCTTTTTGCTGGTGGCTTCGGCAATCACTGAATCAGGACAGAAAATGAGTGCTTTTAAGAGAGCTAGGTCTCCAGCGGGAGCACCAATGGCAGATGGAGCGCTGAACCAGGCTTTGGTATACACTGCTCCAACAAATGCTGTAAAACGCTTTATGCCAGCGAGTTCCTTTGGGGTCAGTCGAAACTGATCACGGAACAAGTAGATCTTGATTCCATAAATCACACAGGCCATCCATCTTGCCCGATGCATGGCTCCTGGCTGCATGAACCTGAATCCTCTCGGAGGACGCTCACCAAACAGAATAATAGTCAACTCAAGAAGTTCACGGTAGTCATATCATAGTTGGCCCGATTCCAGTTTCTGGATGCAGAATGAAACGACATCTTCTTTGCAACTTAAAAATACACCTGAAACTACAGAGTCCAGGACTCCAGGTCATCAGGCATCATTGTCTTAAACTTGCTTTGGTCAATGGAATTCCAGTTTGACTGGAAACGCTTGAAGACGGCTATCTCAGGTCCTTTTGATGGACCAAGAAATGGTTTGAATGCTGCCATTGCTGCCTCTACCACTAGTTCCAGAATGTGATGCTGGCATGCAAAATGTAATAGTGGTCGTCCAAGCTTTTGCTGCAAAATAGTGTACGCACCAAGTGCTGAACCAGTGTTGCTGGCTGTCGTGTCAAAGCTCATACCTGCCACCATGTCTTGCAAATGCCATTCTTCGAGGCATTGCATAACAGCAGCAGCTGTTGCTAGTCCAGTTCCTGCTGGCAGCTTTGGCACACCCAGAAGCTTTCCAGTTCCTTGTGGGTCACTGACAATGACAGGAAGGCGATCAACTTTTTTAGTCCCATCGTCTGGAATGAGCTTGCCATCCCAATGAACCACCAGACTTGTGTTTGGAGCATAGGATGCCTGGATGTCACCTGCAATTGTCTTCCGTTGGATCCGCCTGGATTTCCTGATCGATGTGCGGTTGATGGCCAACTCTGAAGGGTCATGTCCCAGAGCAGAGGCTGCTGCTGACAAGATGTGAACAGCTGATCGATCGCTAACCTTGGTGCGGTCGAGAGCTGCTGTTAGGTCCGGTGTAACAATGCTACTTGCACGCTTTCGGCTCTGCCTCTTTGAAGCAGATAGAACAGCAGAGTCGTCATGATCACTGGCTTCAGCACTGCTGTCTGTTGATGATGCTAGCTCAAGAGTCTCCTCTCAGGCTGCTTGCTTCTCTTTTTCATGCTGCTCTCTTTCAGTCAACACCTTGTCGCGTTGATGTGTCCGCTCCTCTTTTCCTGCTAGCACCTTGTCAACACCAACCATAAAGCCCCGTCGACCTGGCTCCCGTTGTGCCTTAAGGAATTAACGGTCCTCTGGTATTTTGATCAAATCAAGGACATCAACATGAGCAATGTCAAATAAGTCACGTAGACCGGTTTGAAACTGCCCTTCTTTCTTTATCTGAGGGACAGATCGCCGGCTCTTTCCTTTCAGGATGGATCTGTATTGTTCTACTTTTCTCTCTAGTTTTGCAATGATATTCCGCTCATCTGCAGTGGGGATCCGTGCTTTCTCCCAGATGCATAGTCTCACGAACAACAGTTGTTGCGGCACTGCTTATGTCCAATTTCTCAGCATGATGTAGCTTAAAATATCGCTGCAAAATCTCTTGCCAATATGGGAGCCGAGTTTCTGGTAGTTTTTCAATATGGCAGCCTATCAGCCACACATGGTTCTTTTTTCTGGTTGCTCTTCTTGAAGTACTTGCACTCGCCATCATAAGTGAAACAAACCGAAATAATTTCTGTATAGTGCTGATTAGCAGATTAGCAGGGGCCATGTGACAGTGGTAAAAGTTTTCAAAATGAAATGAAATTTTACCCAATTCGTTTTCTCTACAGGTGTAATAAAAAAATGGAAAAGCACTTTCGAAAAGTTAATGTTTACATTTGAGGACCACCCTAATATATATATATATATATTGTTACGCAACTGTGATTAACACCACAGTTACGGATGGCCGATTTGCGAGACTTTAACTCCCGAGGCGAACACTCAATGGCGGACTCAAGTTCAACACAAACGCGCGGAATGGCGGGACACAGCGAAGGCTCCGCAACCTTACCTATTAAAATCAAACACCCAGGAAAACTGCGTTCAGATATATATACAGAAAATAATATAAGGATTTATTATCGAATAGTAATACAGTGAAAAAGCCGCGCCGGTAAATCTAATAACTCTAAATCGGGACGTCCCCACACGACTGACAGCAAACACGATACGAGGGAGATTATGAATACAAAAATAACACGTCACGTCGTTCAAATGTACGTGGATGCGGCTTATCTGTCTTTCGTCGTCTGGCGTGGCGGCCGTCCAACACCGCTCCTTTTGGCCCGATCGCACACCACCAGGTCCTTCGCTCCAAGCTCCACGAGGCCCCGCTCCAAGCACCACGCGTCCGACGCGTGGCCAGCAGCTTCACACGAGGACGATCTCCACAAGGCCCGTGCACCAATGGTTCAACGGAGGGCTCGACTTGCAACGAACTGCTGCGAACTGCCGCGTGCTCTGTGGGCTTGGTGTGCTCGGTGTGTGAACGAACTCTCCACCAACTGCCTTCGGGGAGCTTTTCCACCAACTGCCTTCGGGGAGCTTTTCCACCAACTGTGTCTCTGCGTCGACTGTGTGCTCCAACCAACTCCTACGAACTCTCTGGTGTCTGCCTGCGTCTGCCACGAACTCAACTCAACTGAAAT
Source organism: Myxine glutinosa (assembly GCF_964187855.1). Taxonomy (NCBI): domain Eukaryota; kingdom Metazoa; phylum Chordata; class Myxini; order Myxiniformes; family Myxinidae; genus Myxine; species Myxine glutinosa. Next base: position 68,510,904 of record NC_136269.1, on the reverse strand, counting down.
GGCGTCCGACCGTCGCATATATTGGTGGCCGATGACGTCACATTGGCGCACTCCTCAGCCAATCACAGCCTCCCAACTCGCCCAGGTCACGCCCTCTGCGGCATGCGACTCCTGACATCTCCCGTCCGCGACCCCCCCCCCCCCGCGGTCGTTTTGTAACACGTAACACGCGAGGTTGGTGGGCCTTTGAGGTGCGAACGGCGGCGGCCAACCGTGGCGGTGTTTTTGGCCTGGTTTCCTGTCTATTTATTACGAAGTCAATGTCAGGGAGAGGGAATTATTTAATGTTGCGCTAAGGACCTAACTAATGTTTATGTGGTTTGCAGTGCCATAATGGACAGAGGTTTGACTACCAGGTGAGACTCACAGGGGCGTTACCTTTAATCCCTCACTATTTAACACTCGGACCTCCAGGTAGATCCACAATCATACATCTTACCCCGACAAACGCCTAAACATCAAGAACTTATTACATGTAGAGTCCCTGTCACGACAGCCGAATACCTACCTATTCAGATCTACCTAGCTCTAGATATTGCTCTACCAAATTCATAACAATATATATATATATATATATATATATATATATATATATATATATATATACACACCTTAACAATCTTGCAGATCTGCCTGCAACCCTCTTATGGTTAAACTGCCAAAATCAAGACTCTGCTCACCTTCACTCCTTCATTCCTCCCACCTCTGGAACAAACTCCCTCACTCTCTTCAATCCCACTCCTCCCCCCAGGTCTTTAAAACAGCTGTTCACCACCATCTCTTCTCTTCCCCCATCCAAAACCTTGATCTTTTCTACCCCCGCTAATTTCACCCCAAATCCACTTTTTTGAAATACCAACTTCTTTCCTGGAAGTCCTTGGTGTCCTTGTGTTTTATACTTCCCCCCCCCCCCCCCCACCCTTCTCACGCTGTGTATATACATACACACACACACACATCTTCCTTTCCCAAATATATATTATAGTCCTGGTGTTGGCTTAGCGGTTAGGATGCCGGCTTGGGATCCTAGGATCCTGGGTTCGAATCCCGGTTGATCGCTGAATTAACGCCAGGGGGGTTGACTCAGCCTGTCATCCTTCCGAGGTCGGCAAATTGAGTACCAGCTTGCTGGGATGAATGATCCCGGTGTGTACCCCGGTTAGAATAGGTACACTGTATCCCTGCGCATCGAAAGAGGCGACCAAGGGTTGGCGTCAGGAAGGGCATCCGGCCGTAAAACATTGCCTCAAACAGGGAACCATGATTGTCATGGGGCCCGCAAGGCTGACCCCTGCTCTAGTGGGGAAAATGGCCTTAAAACGATCATTCATTCATTTCATCTATATATTAATATATATAAATAAATAAATATATATATATATATATATATATATGTATATAAATAAATATATAAATATATATATACAGTATATGTATATAAATAAATATATATATGTATATAAATAAATATATAAATATATATATATGTATATAAATAAATATATAAATATATATATATGTATATAAATAAATATATAAATATATATAAATGTATATAAATAAATATATAAATATATAAATATATATATATATATATATACTGTATATATATATATATATATATATATATATATATATATATATATATATATATATACACACACTGTATGAATGTATTTATATATATATATATATATTGTTGCGGTCGGGAGCCGGGTTCAAAAATCCCCACTCCTTAACAATTTTCGTTGCGCTCTTCCCCTCGGTTAATACCAGAGAATCACGAATACCTTCAAGGTGCACGGATCAAGGTGCACGCGTGTGCGAAAGAACCGCGCGATCGAACCCTCACTTTCCCAAACTTTATGGATGCCGAGCAGATTTGCACGGTGTGGAAAGCGGCGTTACCCCCACGACATTTACGGACCTGAATCGAGCCAAATTCGGTCTCGGATGATGCTAGGCCAATTGGTGAAAGGACTTACCGAACAGGTTGGAAAGGATTCAAATGTATAGCCTTTGATTTGGAAGGCACAGAGAAACAGACGAGATTCAGCTTAACTATTCTTACCTGTCATAATAAACCCCACTGGCGCCTTCACACTCTGACACACTCACACAGGGAATTAAACACACTGGTTATTGGCGTACCGATGTACGTGCTGGAATTGCCTCGCTGGTGACCACGTGGTCTGGTGTGCGCAGCTCGCGGCTCGATGAGGTCAGGTCCGAAGGACGAACTCCAGCGCAGGTTGAGCTAGATTCAACGCAGGTGGGACGAGCTGCCACGCAGGCAGACAACTTCAGCTCAGGTGAGTCGTGTCGAAAGCCAACGCTTGCAGGTCAGCCGGATGGCGCAAAAGATCGGCGCAGAAGCGATTGGTGGTCGACGAAACACAAAGGCCAAAACACGTGTCGTCTGGTGGAGCCAAAACAAGAGTCCAGAGCAGGGTGTCGTCCACGTGGCGAAATCCAAAGCAAGAGAATCGTGTCGTCCACGAGGCAAAAATCCAAGGCAAGAGTTCAGAACAGGAGGTCGTAGCGCAGCAAAATCCCAAAAGCCAAGAGAAGTTTTATTACGTGTGTCACAAAGGATTTTCCTGTCACACGAACCCCAAGTTACACTCCCCCTAAAATAGATTAATTAATTATGTAAAATGATTCAAAATCACTCGGTAACCCGGGTTGCCCCGTGATTTTTCCCGTGACGTGAACGGAGAGCAGCAACAAAGGCTGGAAAGGGTGGAAATGCGAATGGTTCAGTGGATGTGCGGAGTATCGTTGAGAGAGAGGAAGACAAATGATGAATTGCGAAAGATGATGGGAATAGAGCCTGTGATTGATGCTGTGAAGAGGACCAGGTTGAGCTGGTTTGGTCATGTGTTGAGGAAGGATGAAAGTGACTGGTTGGAAAGAGTGATGGAAATGAATGTAGAAGGAAGTAGAGGACGGGGAAGACCCAAAAAGACTTGGCTAAAGCTGGTGGAAGAAGAAATGCAGGCAAGGGGGTTAACAAGGAGAGATGCAGAAAATAGGGCAAAATGGAGAAGATTGTCATGGGGACCGCAAGGCTAAACCCCGCTCTAGCAGGGAAAATGGCCTTAAAATGCATGTTGTTGTAGTTGTATATACATATATAATTATATATATACAGTCACGTGAAAAAGTAAGTACACCCCATGTAAAGTTTTGACTTTTTCAACATGTTTCAACATACAGCTATTTGATCTTCATTTCAACAATATTGACAGATAAAGGTGATATAATATAACAAATATCATGAAACATTTACATTTTGTAGTCTATTGTATAATTTAAATAAACATAAATGCAAATTTCGCATGTGGAAAAAGTAAGTGCTGCCAAAAAGTGCTGCCATCTTCGCGGGACGTGCTGGGACCGTGGAGAGCCGGACGGGGCCGTTCCTGGACGACCACGTCGACGCGTCTGGCTGGGACATCAATCCATCTGCAATTCCCTGTGAGAGTGTGACGGGCCCGAGTCTGGGGGATAAGATAAGACTGACTAAGTGCTGCTCTGTGTCTCTGTGTCCCGATCACTGTATATACGTGTGGGAATAATTATACCTGTGTTCTTCCTTTTTCCTTTCGATCGTTCCTGTGGATTCCTCATTGGCTAAGCGTGGTACGAATAGAACCGCTCGAATCGGGGTCCACTACTAAACTGCACGGACCACGTGGTACTCAATCCGCTTGGCGTACCCAAACCACACGTGGCTCGTGCGAGGCTTGCTTCCTCACTTCCGTGGCGGCGCAGGGAATTAGGTACGAGCGAGGGTTGGTCCCGAAACCCCACTTTGCGTTTGCCCGGAAGGGACGTTTCAAGTCTCGGTTCCGTCAAGCCCAGAAAGAACAAGGGGATTAATCCCCCCTTGGTGAGGGGAAGAAGGGCGGCGGAGAACCGTAACAATATATATATATATAAACATGTGTGTGTGTGTGTGTGCGTGTGTGTGTGTGTATATGTGCGCGTGCATGTATGTGTGCGCGTGCGTGTATGTGTGCGCGTGCGTGTATGTGTGCGCGTGCGTGTATGTGTGCGCGTGCGTGTATGTGTGCGCGTGCGTGTATGTGTGCGCGTATGTGTATGTGTATGTGTGTATATATATAGTTACGGAATCCGGGGGACGGCACTCCCGTTAGCAGCAAGGGGGGGGGGTTAATCCCCTTGTCCTGTCAAGCTGGCCGCCTCCGCCGGTCCTAGAAGTATGACGTCACTGATGGCCGATGGTACGTAGGGTCGTAAGCCCAATTAGTCTTAATACCTAAGTTTTACCACCGGCCGTCAGCGAGGAAATACCCCCGCCCGTGCCGCAGCGTAATTGATTGATTGCGCCGAGCGAGCGAACTGCGGCACGGGCCGTTAGCAATGACTAACCCGATTGCGAAGCGGTTGGCCAAAAATCGTGCCACAGGTACTCAATTAAGAAATCACGAAAGCGATCGGATGTGAATGAAAACCAAAGTAAAGGGAAAACAGATATTTATTATTATTTACACAAAACCCAAAGAAGAAAAGAAGAACGAAGTAATTTACAGGGAAGAGGAAGAAGCAGATACACAGGGCAATCCTTAGCTTATACAGGCTTACTTATATCCCAGACAACACAAAGGACAGACGACGGCAGACTCACGAATGGGGAATTGTAGGCAGGAATGACTGGAGGGATGAGAAGGTGGGACCACAGGGCTGGAAGGTTTGGCAGGGCACAGCAAACAGGTCCGCTCTGGGCTGGAAGCGAGCAGGGCGGCAGCTCGACGTATGCGGCTTCACACCGGCAGCTCTCTCAGGCGTCCTCCGCCGCCTGCGCTCTCTTTCTCATGCGTCTCCGAATCTCTCTCAACAGAACCGCCACTTGCGCAAGCACCTCCCTCAAAACTCCAGCTCACCTCTCCACAGGACTCCTCAGAACTCTCTCTCATCTGGCCCCCTCGCTCATCTGGCGGTGGGGGCTTCCCGTGACGGGTTATATAGCCACGCCCTACCAAGCCATGCCCACCGATTCCTGGTTGGTCGTAAGGACTTCTTGGCTCCACCTCTTGATGATGATGGGCGGGCCACGCCCTTCTTCTCAGAGTTGGAGCACATGGACAATGGCGGTGAATGCTGTTGGAGATGTAGGCGAATGCAGTTGGTAATGGAGGCAAACGCTATGGAAAAGGGGCTCTATCTTATTTGATTTGGTGCAACGTAAGATCGACTATTGGACACATGGCCTTAACTGAAACACAGAATAACGATATAACTATGGAGACGTCCTATGATTTGCTACGTGGTGCGATGGACTAACTAGGGGACGACCTTTGATCTTACAACGAATGGAGGTATTTACACGAATCATTACATTACACAAATGGGGTATATTTACAATAAATTACACAAAGTGAACGGTTTCCCAAATCCGTTACTATACATATATATGTATATATATATATATATATATATATATATATATATATGTATATATATATATGTGTGTGTGTGTGTGTGTGTGTGTGTGTGTGTGTGTGTGTGTGTGTGTGTGTGTGTGTGTGTGTGTGTGTGTGTGTGTGTGTGTGTGTGTGTGTGTGTGTGTGTGTGTGTGTGTGTATATATGTATATATATTGTTGCGGTTTTAGAACCCACACTTGAGATATTTACAAGAGTTTATATACATCATTAAAAGGTTGAAGCTAGCACCCCTCTTTAGTCCACAAGCAACACGTAGGCCACCATAGGAACTCAGTTATTTCATTACTATGTGTTTTAGATAAGGCCGTGTTTCCAATAGTTGAATCTGAGTTGCGTCGATCAAATAAGAGTAGGTCCCAATTCCGTTCATTTTGCGACCTCCCTCTCCAAGCGACGCCATTACGCGCCCCTACAGTCGGTGCCTCATAGCTCGCTCAAACGCCGCCATAAGACACGCGGTTAGGCCCGAGAAAGGGGGTGGAACGGCAAGAAGAAGGTGTGGCCACGTCATCCAGTCATCAAAGGCGTGGCCGGTAAGCCCTCACCAGCCAGCCAGGGCTGAGGTAACATCGCTGGCGGGCATGGCTTTTTGGCGCGCGGAGCGATCTTTGCTCGCGTTATACAAAAGAAGGGCGCGCTTGTTTAAGAGAACCTTGGAGAGGGTGCGTTTGTCACTCGCATGCATTTATTACGTACACTGCGGGACACCAGCCCCCCCCCCCCCGCTTATATATAAGGTCCGCTCGCATCCAACTACGCGCGGGGCGGCTTGCCGGGTTTCGCCCGCTGGACCGGAGTCGACTGGAGCCTGGACCCCATCACCGGACCCTCTACCAGCTACAATCCCCGTGTGAGTGTGTGTTTGTCTGGGGTATAAGAATAAGACTGTTATAAGACTGCCCTGTGTGCTGCTTCTTCTTCTTCCTCTTCTACATCCCTTTCGTTTCCTCTTCTCTTGTATATTTGTTAATAACCCCATCTTTGTTCTTCCTATACTCTGGTTTCCTCTGTCCGATCGCATCCGTCCCTTCTTCCATTGGGTAAACGTGGCACGATTGAAACCGCTAGAATCGGGTTTAGAGTCATTGTTAACGGCCCGAGTCGCGGCTCGCTTCGCTCGGCGTATCCACTAACGCTGCGGCTCGGGTGGGAGTTATTTCCTTGCTTATTGGGCGGCGTTAATAAGTAGGTAATAAGACGACGGCTTACAACCCTAGTTAACGTCGTCCAGAAGTGACGTCATAACTTCTAAGGACTCGGGTCGGCCAGATAAAAAGACAAGGGGATTAATCCCCCCCCCCCCCCCCCCAAAACGATCATTCATTCATTCATTCATATATATATATATATATATATATATATATATATATATATATATATATATTAAAGGCAAAAATACAAGGGCTATGAAAATGTTGCGCTTTATTTCAAATGTACATTGTGTTAGAAACTGGTACAAATTCCAAGCAAAGGCAATTCACTTAAACCAAAGATAATTAAATGAACAAGGGGCCATGAAAAGGTAAATAATATAAAAATATATATCACGCCTCCAGAGCCAAGTCAAACAATTTAATGCAGCAGAAGGCAGCATGGAGGCTCAGTACTACCTACCAGGCAGGAATATGCCATTAGAATGAAAAGTACAAGCATTTAAGAGCACAAAACACATCACTTTTTTTTTTAAACACACAAACAACTTAAAATGGAGCTGCATGGACAACTAGCAGATGCTGAGGTTTTGGAATAAACAAGCAAATTAAAAAGCCATAAACATCACACTGACACCAAGGAAACCAACAACCAAGATTCCCAAACTGTGAACATGTCACCAGGATCGCAGATCTTCGAAGCTCGGCAGCAACCCAGAAAAAAGGTTGTGTATAAAATGGAGAAAAGAATGCAAGTGCAATTTCAGTACAATTTGAAACCAATCACACAAAGGACACCTCTTTACAGCAGTAACATCAACACAGGTATCCCTTTCCTTCGTTTCCATGCACCGCTCAACCGGGGTTTAAGAGCCCATATGATGCTGTATCCAAGCAGAGTTAAAAACTCACGTTTCCAAGGTACGTTTATGATCGATGCAAGTAGTTCTTTATCAGCAAGCCTTGATAGACTGTAGTAGACCACCTGGTGTCACGAGTTGAATCTGTGGTCTGAGGTGGGCTGCTATGCATGAGAAAAATGCTGCATATACGCAAAATCTCAGGCCTTAAATATCTGTATTGTCACCTAGAAATAAACTAAATTCTCACCTTTAATCCCCTGAAGCATCTAATCTCTTCTGCCAACTAATTGATTTTTCTTTCTTTGATGCCTATTTAAAAGCAGGATTATCACAAGCAAAACAATGGTGCCTTTCCTTTTGGTCTGACAAAACCAACACAACTACTCATCATCTGATTGGCCAGCACTCACCGCTCGCTTTGATAAAGGGCAAGTATAAAATGCGGGTGAGGTTGCTTTTACGGTTAAAACAAAGATGGCTACATTACAGGGAAATGCAGTATCGTGGCCAGCACGATTTCCAAACTGGCTTGAGTGGTGCATGGAAACAAGGTATGCGAGGCTTGTTCACCATGAATAAATCGATAATCAATGACATCTCGATTGGCAAAGCACCTGCTGCTGATGCAGTCAATTTCACTAGAATGTCCATGAAGTTCAAACAAGAAACAACAGAGGTGATTAAAAAACTTGAACTCAAAAATGGTAATATAGTGCCACGAGCATTATGCAAATGACAGGACTTCAACAACAGGGACAGCTGATGGTGCAACAAGAGGCAGGAAGCTGCCAAAGGGAGGTCTTCAACAGCACCAGTAATCCAGCAAAGCCTAATTTTTCACACCAGTTCCCTTGCTCGATCCAGTCTCTCCAAAATCAAGAACACCAAAATGGCTTTGCAATGTTTTACCAGGTGTTTGGGTGAAAATAGATACTTAGACCACCAAAAATTAGAAACGACAGTGTGCAGTAACCAGAATAGCAAAATGCAAGCACCTTCTGGCATTTCACAAACGTTGTATTTCAAAAAAAACCAAAAAAAAAAACCCCCTTTCCTTAGACTTGACAAATAAATGACAGATTTCAGAATAGGAATACCCAGAAAATTGGGAAGTCATTTGGTTGGGAAGTCACAACGATTGCATAAGTCTTATGCATCACAGAGATGCTGGCAGTAGCAATGCACCAACATATCTATGTATACCATGTGTTTAAGTTAACCGAGTATCCAGCCCAAAAAAAAGAAAAAGTATACATAGATAATATATATAAATAGAAAATGTTAAAGTCATTTTAATACATGGACGCAACAAGCAGAGGTATTTTAAGTTACAGCAGCAGAGGTTGCCTTAGAGTTTAAAGGAAGAAGGTATGGGGTGGGGGTTGTATGGTGTGAGGTGGGTAAAGGGGGAAATGGGGGAAAGTCTGCAAAATTAGTTCAGATTTTCAAAAAGGTCTGATTTAAGGCCACCTCTCAATATCAAAATCAAAAAATAATAATAATAAATCACACCTGTAAATGACAGGCAGAAACACCTGCATTTCCACAAAGGTCCAGATGTGATAATTATGCTAATATTGTCGGGGAAAACGTGAATTTTCATGTGATGAACGAGGCATTACCAAACAATTGCTGGTTAAAAAATTATTTGCATGGTTCCGTTGTGGGAAGAGCACGATGGCATTGCGGACAACACCCCCAATCTACTTAGTTTCCTCAGGGTTGCGGTGCAGCCAATCATTTCAACCACCACCCCGATAAGGCAGTCACAACCATAAAAAACTTGAATATGTGAGCACATAGGAAGTAACCAACATCAAAATAAATAGCGAGCACAAATTCGATTTATTTGCCAATATATTACTGAAGTTGATCACTGAAGGCTTATTAGATCAAATGTGGTACATGGGCAACACGAGCTAGGTGGCTTATTGAGCACCGAAATAGTTATTTTCTCAAGGATTAATCACAAAAATAATAATAATAATAATAATAATAACGAAGCATTATTGATCTCTCCTCCCCTCATCCAAACCCCCAAGGCATGGGTGCGCTTAAAACACCGTGAGAAAATTTTTTTCCCTGATGCCTGCAGACGTATTTAACAAAAACACCATCCCATTCTCACTTACATTCCCACTGCCAAACTATCTCGCCACTATGATACTCGAAACAGAGGCAGAATTTATTATGGTTAAAAAATGCAAGATAAAAGACGGAAACAAAAGAGTTGAACTCAAGCGCAGAGAAAAAGGAGATTATGAAGTGGTGTTGTGGGTTGGGGGGCGCAGGGGGTTGGCAGAAGACAGTGTTGGGTAATGGCAGCCCCCAATAAACATTCCAATTTGTCAAAATGCTGCTTTGGATTAAAATATTTAAACCAAATGGGTTTAACCAAGACATCACACAAAGATTATTTACAAAAGAGGAAGAAGATTCAATTGACGTAAACAAATCATCAGCCAAATCAAAGGCAATATCAAAAGCCTAATGCCAAAGATTGAGAGCGTGTGTGAAACACCACAACCACGTCATCTCTCGACATCCAACAAAAAAGTTGTCACTCGACTCTGTACATGGTGCTTTAGTCTGAAGAATCTTCATCAACATCACTTTCCTCATCGTCGTCCTCATCGTCATCGTCGCCTATGAATGAGTAAGGCGTCTCATCCCGCCCTTCCCTTGCCCCACTTGGCAATACATTCCCAACAGCACTCTCCACCTCAGCATCCAGAGGCCTGCAAACACCAAGCTGCCATTATTACTTCAATACGACAAGAGTAAAATGATGCCACATTACCGTTAACAAGCGACATCTACAATTCCTGAAAACAAGATGCAAAACATATATATTTTTAAGTATTAATTTTCTTGCACATCAGGTGGACAAACAGAATCATCCATTAGAGTATAAAACACGTCCAACGCTTCATGCAAACACTGATGGAGATCTAAGGTAACAACGAACAGGCGCAAAACTCTCGATTAATTATTTTTTTTAAGTCGAGCACAATGGAAATTCAGCACTTACCCACTGGGTGTTTGCTGCTCTGCAGTTCCAGATGGTGCAAGCCCCACCTGTGCCTGGCTTTGCGCCATCTCTGCACACAGCGTACCAGAGCATTAGGACAGCAAGGTGTTTGGGGCGGCGGGGGGAGTAGGGGGAAAGAGGAGGGAGGGGACAACGTACCAGGCTAGACAGCTCAAACGAGAGTGTGTATATACACGAGTGTACACGATTTACAAGACTTCAAACTACTGATGGGCAGTCATTAACTGTGTGGAATGACTGGCAAAATAATCACTCGCTTTGAGCCCAGCAACAACACTGTGCAAGGATGACAGCATTTCAAATCAAAACGAAAATAACTTCATCAATGAAAGCAGAATTACTTTTATTTACTCTTTCCCTTTTTATATGAATACGTCTCATGGAAGAGCAAGAAAGCAGATAACTGTGCTCATGAGGATATTAAAATAGTAAATTGTAAAAAGCAGGTAATTGCACATACGAGAATGTGAAGAAAAAAAAAATTCCCACATCTTTAAAACCCAAATTTGAAATATCATCCAATCGGTATGCACCAAGTTTGGATTTCACCAAACAATGTGTACGCACCACGCAGAAAAGGCTTAAGGGCAGGTGGGAGTAGAGCCTGGGCCTTTCCAAGGTTTTCCTCACTGCAGGTGCCCACCTCAAGGCCATAGGTCATGCCCATGCGCTTGAGCACTTCAATGTCGTCATGGATTTCAAACGTATTATCGAAGTTAAACACGTATTCAAACCTGGTCGGGTGGGAGTAGAGCAAGTTGGGTTAAAACACACAAGTGAGACTGCAGACCAATACTCATGGATACGGAAGGTACGTTTTTTTCTGCTATGGTTTTTTTTTTTCCCATTCAATTCAATTCAAAGATTTTCATTCAATCGTCCTTTTAGACATTAAAAGGAATATCATAGAAAAGCCAGGTCAGGAAATGAAGTGGGACATGTCAGGCTTACACACAATAAATGTTATAAGTTGCTCTACAATGGTTATTTTGATACACCACTTGCAAGATTATGCATATTAAGGGCTGGAGATTATTGTGAGAACATTCAAATTGAAGAATGCCAGTAGGCAGAGGTTTTAATAAGTAATCGAAAAATAAAAAATATAAAAGTTTTTTTTTTTTAGAAAGCCAATAGAACACGTTACCCCATGCAGTGTTCAAGTCTATACCTCAATTGAAATAAAATAATGATTTTGAAAATGATTGAAAGATTGAGTTTGAAATGATTTGAACAAAAATTTGATTGAAATGATTGAAAGAAAAAAATAAAAGTTTGTTTAAAAATATATTCCGAAAGTTTAGTGCTATCAAAGCAGTCTTATACACCACCCTTATTTAACATCTCCAAGTAGAGTCTGACCCCGCTATTCGCTGTTCTGTTATTTGCGGTTGATAAATTGCGACCTGCTTCTCTCTTCATGGCCCCATGTAATCGCGGGTGCAAAGTTTTTTTTAGTTTTTTTTTCCCCACGAGTCACGATCATGACCTGCTTCTACATTCGCAGCACTGTGCTTCGCGTTTTCACGGGATATCCCGCCATTCACACCGTGAATAGCTTCACGTGATATCCCGCTGTTCACACACAATGTTTCACGGCATGCTTCGCAGGATATCCCACAGACGGTAAACTTTGCTTCACGGGATATCCCACCATTTACACTGTGAATAGCTTTGTGGGATATCCCACCATTCGCACTGTGAATAGCTTCGCGGGATATTCCACCAGCTGCAAAACACAATCACTGCGAGTTACTGTAAAGAATGAAAACACTCCACAGTATCTTTTAATACAATTAGATGTCTTCCTTTTCCCCATTGAAACAATGGCACGGCATGCATTGACAGATTTTCGACATTAGCGATTCGGGAACCAATCCCCCCCTTTTCCATTGAAACGATGCCCCGCCATTCCGTGGTTTCACAATTCGCAGCACTTTCTAGGAACGTATCCCCCGTGAATAGCAGGATTGAGGTGTACTGCAAACTAGAGGTTCTTGGAAGACAGTGCGCTCTCTACAGTGTTAATGTGTATAATTAAATTTCAATAAAATAAAGATTTAAAGGTCGTATAAAAAATTAATTCCAGAAATGTATCGCGTTGCCGCAGTGGCTTTTATACACCACCATATTTATCACATTACATTAGTTCATCGTGCCGTTATTTGTGTCCTTTATAGCGTCCTTACAACAGTAACTTTTCTGTTCGGATTGATTTTCAATGTTGTTTGACTGCCAAGAATGCAGAAAGAGTAAACAAAATTATCTCACTATGCACATTTGCAATCGGGACAAATTCAGAGACAAAGTACTGTTAAACGGCAGGTTTGTTTTCTGATTTATGTTGAAAACATAACCAATTTAAATCAAGTTGTTCCTCAATCATAAACTGATGTTTGTGGACAGAAAGACGGACGGACATGAACCAATTGTTTAACCCCGCTCTTCGCTTCGCATGTACGGGATAAAAACTGCAAAAGGTAAATAGCCTGGTGACTATTCCTTGACTCTTCCAGCATTGGTGACCTTTCGCACCAATATGGCTGGTGGTAGCTCTTGGAGTCATCAGAACATGCAAACAATTGGGTTTACCGGCACTCCCTCACCTTTCTCAGTTTTTTTTTTTTTTTGTAGTTGAGGCTCATGGAAGAGCTAGTACACTGAATGGATCAGGACGTAACAGACAAAAAAAAAAAACTGTACGCAAAACATGTGGTGGACAAGTTGAATACCGAAAAAACCCCCCAAGGTGGGAAACCAGAAATTTGGAAGGAGACGGCATTTGGGTGGGGTTAACGAGGCTAGAAAAGATCCTGGTTTTGGATTGGGGACGATCTCAGATGGTGGTGAACAGTCGTCTTAAAGACCTGGAGGGAGGAACGAGATTGAAGAGGATGTGGAAGTTGATTCCACAGCAAAAAGATTCCACAGCTTCCACAGCAAAACACAGCAAGTTGATTCCACAGCTTCCACAGCAAAACACAGCAAGTTGATTCCACAGCAAAAAGAAGAGGACCAAATCAGTTGTGGTGAGCAGTGATCCTGGATATAGATAGGTTCAACAGAAGAGGGTTGATGGTGGACTGTGTGAACCCTGCAGAAACATGGGGGGGAGGGTGGGCAAAGCACTGCAAGCCCAGAAAGGAGGTGGTAGAAGATGGAGGAACCACCGACCTGTCGCCCATAGACTCTGCTTCCTCACGAGAGATTCCAATAATCTTAAAGGCCTTGGTTTCCATAGCGTCAAGCTCAGCAAGATGCGAGGCATGGGAGCCAGCCCTGAGGGAAGAGCAGTACTCGATCAAGCTGCAGATGAAGGCCTTGCAGGTGGATGAGTTCAGGTGTGCCAAGGAAGGACTTTGTGCAACGAAGAATGCCTAGTGGCTGCTAGCTTTGGAGGCAAACTATGAAATGTGGTTTGCCCAAATAAAGAGCATGGCTGATAGCGAGATCCAGGAGTTTGAATGACTGAACTTCCTCAAGAGAATTGTGAAGAAAGTAGACAGGAGGGTTTGCCAGATGGTACTTATGGAGAGAGAGATAGTAAGAGTGTGAGATTTGTCAGAAATGAAAGTGTCAGATATTCCAAGTGTTTGACCAGCAAGTGATTTTTTTCAAGGTCTGAAGAGAGGGAAGAGGCTCCAGCTGTCACAGCCTCTTCCTGTCTGAAGGATGAGGGATATCACAACAGACGGTAGAGTCATCAGCAAATAGATAAAGAGAATTTTCCAGAGTCAGAGAGATCATTAATGAAGATCATGAATAGGACTAGACCCAGAGCTTCCGCCTAAGGGGCACTCCATCCTTGATAGGGAGAGGATATAAAAGTATTCCGTTGAGAACCACACATTGGCTACAAGAGTAAACTAAGTCAGTAAGCCATGTGTGGAGTTGGCCTTGGACGCTATAAGCAGAGAGTTTGGAGAGCAAGGTGGGATGCCAAACTATCAAAAGCACAGTATATGTCCAGAGAGACGGCTCTGATCTCATCTCTGACATTGAGGGCATCCGCCTATTGTTGGGTGAGTAGAAGCAGCATGTCCAAGGTGGAATGACCTGGTCTGAAACCAAGTTGGTAATCTGAGATGAGGTTATTGGAGAAAGGGAAGGATACCATATCAAATGGGATGATGGATTACTTGACCTTGCTGATGATTGGAAGACAATAAATACGTAATTGAGGGGATCAGTTTTTGCACCTTTTTATGTAGTGTAGTGTAGTGGCAGAAGGCGAAGGGTACAGGAGCAGAAAAAGCAGAGCATGAAAGTTATAAGGCAGCCAAGAAGGCTGCAAAGAAAGAGGTAGCAAAGGCGCAGGAGGCATGTAGGAAAGTGTTCTGAGAACGCTTGGATTCGGAAGAGGGTCAGATAGCGGGATTCAGGATTGCAAAGCACATAGCGAAATTTTTTTTTTGGAGTTTGCGAAGGATTCTTTGGAGTTTGCGAAGGAAGGATTCTTCTCACAAGGATTTTGGAGTTTGCTGATGGAGCTGATTTGTTGATTTGTAATACTCAGTTCCAGAAAGAGGACAATAAGCTTGTTACATACACGTCAGGTGGGTCGACGACAACCGTTGACTACGTGATGGTGCGTCGGCGAGATAGGGGGCACCTCCGGGACACAAAGGTGATCCCGGGGGAGGAGGCTGTTCCACAGCACCACTTGGTTGTCTACGACATAAGGGTGAAAGGTGCGAGGAGAGCTCGGCGGGTGAAGCACCAACCGAGAATGAAGGTGTGGAGGTTGAAAGAGGTGACAGTAAGGGAGGCATTAAAAGAGAGGCTGAGTAGGGTAGAGGATGATGTGGTTGAGCTTGAAAGTGGTTGGATGTCAATGAAAGCTAGTCTGTTGGGAGCCGTTGGTGAGGTATGTGGATGGACAAAAGGACCACCGAGGCACTCGGAAACATGGTGGTGGGATGTTGAGGTTGGAAAGAGGATTGACGAGAAGAGGAAGAAGTTCAAAGAGTGGCAGAAGGCGAAGGGTACGGGAGCAGAAACAGCAGAGCATGAAAGTTATAAGGCAGCCATGAAGGCTGCAAAGAAAGAGGTAGCAAAGGCGCAGGAGGCATGTAGGAAAATGTTCGGAGAACGCTTGGATTCGGAAGAGGGTCAGAAAGCAGTATTCAGGATTGCAAAGCAGATAGCGAAAGAGAGGTGTGATGTGATGGGGGTGAGTTGCTTGAAGGATGAAGTGGGACAAATCGTTGTCGACCCAGATGGAATTAAAGGAAGATGGAAAAGATATATGGAAATGCTGTTGAATACAGAGAATGAATGGGATGGCAACATAGAGAGTAACCCAGTTTTAGGACCGGCAGAGAAGATAACTGAGAAGGAAGTTGAGGAAGCGATAAAAGCAATAAAACCACCGTTTAGAGGCCATTTTTCCCCGCAAAGCGGGGGTTGGCCTTTTCGGGGACCGTGGTAGTTGTTGTTTTTTGGTCCCCTTTTTGAAGCAATGTTTTACGGCCGGATGCCCTTCCTGACGCCAACCCTTTTTGCCGCCTTCAACGACAAACAGGGAATTACCAGTGAAGTGGTACTCAATTAGCCGACCTCGGAAGGATGACAGGCTGAGTCAACCCCCCTGGCATTAATTCGGCGATCGACCGAGATTCGAACCCAGGATCCTAGGATCCTAAGCCGGCACCCTAGCCGCCAGCCCAACACCAGGGATAAAAGCAATGAAGAGTGGAAAAGCGGGAGGGCCGACGGGAGTTGTGGGAGATATGTTGAAGGCAGCAGGAAGTTGGGGTGTGAAGAGAATGACAGAGATCTGTAATCTGGTGGTGAAAGAAGGCCGCATTCCAGTGGATTGGGAACTGAGTACCCTCGTCCCTCTATACAAGGGGAAAGGTGATCCCCTGGAGTGTGGCTCGAACCGAGCGATAAAGTTATTGGAGCATGGAATGAAGGTATTGGAAAGGGTGTTGGAGAGGAGGATAAGGAAGAAAGTGAAGATCGACGAAATGCAGTTTGGATTTATGCCAGGAAGAGGAACGACAGATGCGCTTTTCATTGTGAGGCAGTTGCAGGAGAAGTACATGGATAAGAGGAAGAAGTTGTTTTTTGGGTTTGTTGATCTGGAGAAAGCATTCGATAGGGTTCCACGCAAAGTATTGACATGGGCATTGAGGAAGTTAGGAGTGGAGGAATGGTTGATCAGAGTAGTGATGGCAATGTACAAAAGAGCACGCACAGCTGTAAGGACGAAGGCCGGGAACAGTGGTGAGTTTGAGGTGAAGGTGGGAGTGCATCAGGGGTCGGTACTAAGTCCACTACTATGTGTAGCTGTGATGGAGGTGCTGGCTCAGAACGTAAAGGAGAGTTTACCGTGGGAGTTGTTGTATGCAGATGATCTGGTATTGATTGCGGAAAGTATGGATGGACTGAAGGAAAAGATGAACAAGTGGAAGGAATGTATGGAGACAAAAGGTCTGAAGGTGATGGCAAGTGGTAAAGCATGTGGTGAGGTGGAAAGAACTGGGAAGTTTGCCATGTGCTGTGTGCAGGAAGGGTGTCGGAGTGAACTCCATTCAATGTACAATGTGCGCTGAGTGGGTTCATCAAAAATGTAGTGGCCTGAGAGGGTCATTAACCAGTGTGGCAGCTACATTCAAATGTAAGGTGTGCACAGAGGGAGCTGCAGATGGAGGAAATGTCGAGTTGGATCTTGGAAACGGCGTGAAGCTGGAAGGTGTGAAAAGATTTTGCTATCTCGGAGACATGCTGAATGGAGAAGGTGGATCAGACTCGGCAACGGTTGCTCGAGTGAGATGTGCATGGAAGAAGTTTTGGGAACTGAGTGGCGTGCTGATGAGGAGGGGTGTCGTTGAAGCTGAAGGGAAAGGTGTATGCTGCATGTGTGAGAAGTGTTATGATTTATGGGAGCGAGACATGGGTAATGAACGTAGAGCAGCAACGAAGGCTGGAAAGGGTGGAAATGCGAATGGTTTGGTGGATGTGCGGAGTGTCGTTGAGAGAGAGGAAGACAAATGATGAATTGCGAAAGATGACGGGAATAGAGCCTGTGATTGATGCTGTGAAGAGGAACAGGTTGAGATGGTTTGGTCATGTGTTGAGGAAGGATGAAAGTGACTGGTTGAGAAGAGTGATGGAAATGAATGTAGAAGGAAGTAGAGGACGGGAAGACCGAGAAAGACTTGGCTAAAGATGGTGGAAGAAGAAATGCGGGCAAGGGGGTTAACAAGGAGAGATGCAGAAAATAGGGCAAAATGGAGAAGATTGTCATGGGGACCGCAAGGCTAACCCCCGCTCTAGCAGGGAAAATGGCCTTAAAATGCATGTTGTTGTTGTTGTTGTTGTTTTATGTTGCGTCGTGATGTTGGTGTATTTCCAAGTAGATGGAAGATGAAGATGAAAGGGCAAATGATAGAGGGAAAAAAAAGAGCAGAGGATGTGAAAGAGCAGCAGAGCACGTTTTTAGGACAGGTGAGCTGATGGCATCCAGTCCAGTAGCAGATTCAGCATCAAGGGTTGAAAGAACCTTTTCAGATGCAAAAGACATGGAGTGCAGCAGGAGCAGTTGAGTATGACAGGGAAGGATGTGTACAGAGAGTGATGGGTTTGGGACACAAGATTTGGGAGCAAGCTCAGAATTGAGGCATTCAGCCATCTCAAGAGCAGAGTCGGATTTGGGACCATTGAAGAGGGGAAAGGGATGTACAGGGTGTTCCAAATAGACCCGTACAACTTTGGTTGTTAATATATTTAGAACCACAAATAATACGACATCCTTCGGTTTATATGAAACAGAAACTCAAAGTTTTGTGCACACCATCAATACACTTCAATGTGAGCTCTGTCGTTCGCAGGACATCAAGCCAGTACACGATTTCTTGCCTTGTTTGTGTCCATCAGTGTGCATGCAGCTGTGACCAAAGAACGAAGATCATGCAGGTTTGCCACCTTGGTGACATCTTGGACAAACCTCAAAAAAAAAAAAATCAAGGGGGCGTTATGTCTGGTGATAGTGGAGGTCAGGCAGCTGGTCAGTCTTGGCCAATCCAGCGACCTGGAATTCTTTCATTCAGGATGGCTTGAACGACTAAGGCCCATTGAGGGGGAGTGCAGTCCTGTTGAAAAACGATCTGATTTCAATCTGTGGGAAGGCGAATCCTTCCAACATGTTCATATAAATTGTGTCCTCTGCAAAGAAAGACGGACCCACCGAGAGGTCAATGAGAAAGGCACACCACACATTGACCTTTGGACTGTCACATCTATGTTCAATGACCACATGGGGTTTTCAGAGGCCCAGATCCTCACATTGTGCCAGTTGACCTTCCCAGATACATGAAAGCAAGCTTCGTCTGTGAACATGACCCTTTTCAGGTAATCTTCGTCATCCTCTATGCGACTGAGCATTTCCAAGGCTAATTATTTATTCGCTTTGTGTTTGGGTCCATCATTTGGTTTGAGTTCCTGCAGAATCTGCACCTTGTAGGCATAAAGCTTTAGTCTTTCATGCAAAATCCTGTGTACAGTGGTGGTTGGTGGCCCTAGTTCTCTGGATGCGTGTCAGATTGATTTTCTGGGATTGTTGAAATGATTCACGCACTCCTTCAACGTCTGCTACACTTGTGCTTGGTCGACCGGTACTTTTCTGTTTTTGACAACTTCCAGTCTCCTTAAACCACTTGTACCAAACTCTGATACTAGTCCACGATGGAGGATTCCTTTCATACCTTGTAAGGAAATTACACTGAACTTGCGTCTCGGATCTCGTCTCGATGAATCATTCAACACACTGAGCTTTTTCCTGTGGAGTCGTCGTTTTATTTGACATTAAACCACCAGACCTGACAATAAAGAAATCTTTATGAGTTCCTAATAATTATGAAACTAACAGCAAAAATATATATATTTAAAATAATAAATTAAGATAGTTAACTACTTGGGTGCTGTTTGCCACAATCGTGGCCCACATCATTGTTCAATTAATCGATTGTTTGTTCCTATTTAAGCGTTTGGTCCTATGGTTGCCTTCCAAACACAGAAGTTTTATTCTGTTTGGTTTGAATTTTATTTTTTTTCATATTGCATACTGGAAGGATTCAGCACTCAAACAGTTAAGAACATTATTTTTTGGAAGTCTTATTAAATTAAAAAGCAGAAAAAAACTAAAAACATTATGCTTTTCTCAACTAAAAACATTATAACCTGCTATATTTTCTCCTTCCTTACTTGTCACTGGATATACTGCAGTCTATGACGGTGCGCTTGCTCGTGTTGACAATTATAAATGGGAGGTGAATGGCTGCATTGGGAGCAGGAGGTTGCTGGCTATTCGCCTCCATTTCACGGTTCCGCTGCACCAGATTTTTGAAGGCAATTTGCTGCAAAAAGGGGCACAGACAGCTAAGCACATTTCAAAACCCTGGATGCAAGCATCACCCATCAATGTACCATACTCTTTACAGCCAAAGCAGTTCATTGGCAATGGTTAGGCTGGGTGAGTTGCCATTACCCTCCCAGCAGTCACTACTATGATTGCCTTACCAGCAGTCAGCCAGTCAGTGCAATAATTTGAAATCTATTCAGGGTGTCGGTGATACCTCGCCTACTCTTCACAAAAGGCGCCATGGGATATTTAACATCCGCAAAGGACCAGTGCCGGAAGATGGGTCCCTGGCCTAATGTCCTTTCAATGGCAGTGCACACAATGATTAATTAACCTGCATGTGAAACACGTGGGTGAGTTTCTAACTGGGTTGAGATTTGAATGCAAACTGAAGCCGATTTCGAAAACTGAATTGTGAGGACAAGATCAAGGATGAAAAATGTTTTAAACGGTGAAAGAAAAAGACAAACATGGAAAATAAAAGTTTTCATTTGGCAATAAAACTCACCACCATCTTTTTAAAATGAGAAGTTATTTTACATCCCATGAAAATAAATCACAGGAATTGCAACCACCTTTCTGAAGACAAGATATCATTTTTTTAAACCTCCAAAGTCTTTCTGCACTTTTATCCAAATAAGATGAAGTAAAAGGTAATTGAAGAACTTTAGCAAACAAATTTGAAATATGCTGTGAAAGATGGGGTGACAAATCAAGCCACAAATGAAAGTTGGAGTATCTGAAGATTTCCTATAAACATTCCCACCTGCAGGATGAGCTCATGAAGCTGAGATTGCTTCTGCTTAATGCGTTCAAGCCGTCGTTGGCGCTCTCTCTGCAATAATGGAACAGGACAAGCAGTTAAAAAGAAATGCATGTGAAAGCACAAGTTTAAATTTGGACAAGGATTTATTTTATTCCATTTCATACGATTATTATTAGAATTAAATTAAATCAACATAAACTAACATTTTGCCATCTGTCCTGACAATACAATTATTGTCAATAAATTCTAATGAAAAAAGGTGAAATACAAGAGTAAGTACTTAAGAATAATCATGCATTGACAGACACAGGTAAAAGGGGAGTAGGGGAGTAGGGGAGTAGGGGAGTGGGGAGTGGGGAGTGGGGAGTGGGGAGTGGGTGGGGTTATTTTCCAGGGATTGCGGGAGGACTAAGTTGCAGGGATTATTACCTTAATTATGTCATAATTCAACAGGGACAACGCTTAGCCTGATCAGCTTGAAATTTATTGAGCGTGATCTACGCAACAAATATATTGGAGAATATAAATTTATTTTGTCATTGCTCATGTAGTCTGGCGGCCATCTTGGATCAAAGCAGAAAAAAAAACCTTCAAAAACAAAAGTTGGCTCGCACCAAGTTGATTGCACAGGGTAAGTATTCTATGAATACCATCTAGTTGAAAAAGAAACACCTTTCTATATAAGGTCCGACAGTTGACAGTGCAAGGCAGAGCAGAAATTCCACCACAAAGTCAAAGGAGGTGTTAGGCTTTATGAGAGAGTGGCCAGACAGAAGCCACTCCTGAGAAAAAGGCATACGACAGCATGCCTGGAGTTTGCAAAAGGGCATGTGAAGGATTCATGAGGAAAGAGATTCTGTGGACTGATGAGATGAAAAAATGAACTCTGGCCTGAATGCATCGTGCTACGTCTGGCAGAAACCGAGCACAGCTCATCGCCCATCTAACACCATTCCTACCATGAAGCATGGTGGTGGCAGCATCATGCTACGGGGATGCTTTTCAGTGGCAGGGAGACTTGTATGTTTAGAGGGAACAATGAATAGAGCCAAATACAGGCAAATCATTGGGAGAACCTGCTTCAGAGTGCAAAATACCTCAGACTGTGGCAAAGATTTACATTCCAACAGGATAATCACCAAACAGAGCCAAAGCATCACTAGAATGGCTTCAGAACAAGAACGTGAAAGTCCTTCATTGGCCTAGCCAAAGCCCAGACTTGAATCCCATTGAGAATCTGTGCAAAGATTTGAAGATTGCTGTTCACCAATGAATAGAGCACGACTCACCATCCAACTTGATTGAGCAAATCTGCAAGGAAGAATGTGAGAACCTCCCCAAATCCAGATGTGCAAATCTGCTAAAGACATACCCAAGACTCAAAGCCGTAATGGCTACCAGAGACACTTCTCCAAAATATTGACTCCGGGGCAGGGGGGGATACTTATTTAAATTAGATATTTCTGTGTTTCAATTTCAATAAATTTGTAAAACTTTCTAAAAACATTTTTTTCACTTTGTCATTATGGTGTATTTTGTGCAGATCGGTGACAAAAAATTTAAGTTTAATCCAATTTAAATTCAGGCTGTTACAACAAAATGTGAAAAAGTCAAGGGGTGTGAATACTTTCTGAAGGCACTGTGTGGGAAGAAAGCAGAGAATAAAGACAAAATTGTCAATCATTTCAGCTTTACTTGGTAGAGCCATTACAGCTGCTATTGACATGCAGACAATGTTCATCGAATCAAAAACAAAAATCCAAAGATTATACCACAATGCTTTGCAGCTGTAAAACATCATATTAATTCACCTCCAAGTTCTGGCATTCCTGAGCAGAGTTGGTGGGAAGGCCAATCCACTTTATTTCCTTCTTTTCTTTGGAGATTATGTTCATGGCCATGAGGACATTAAGTGCATCATAAACTCGTCGCCTGATGTTCTTTTGATCATATGGCTTCGGGGAAAAAGAGGAAGAGAGAGAAGATGGATGGTGTGATGGAGGCCAGGAAAATAACTTAAATACTGGTCAATAAAAACGAGCTGGAATCAAAAGAAACGGAATTAAAAATATATACATTATGTGCCATAAGGGGAATTAAACAACTGAAGATAATGGAAGTAACATTACATCATATCAAATGAAGATTTAGATAAAACTCTGACCAAGCTTGCTACAGGTATCCAAACTTCTATGCACTTGTTAGTTTCAATAATGCATTGTCTTGTGTTCACATCTCATTTCTTCCAACGATTACCATTTTAACAGAATGATGCACTTAGGTTGCCAACAGAGGAATTGCTGACCTTAACACCCAACGACAAGAGAATGGTCCAATCAAAATCAGACAAGTGACACCTTGCAAGAATCTTCAAAGCACCAAAAATGATTTTTTAACCCTCAAAAAAAAAAAAAAAGACGACAAAGAAAAGGACAAAGTTGCTTCAACAAAAATAACTGGGAAAGTCAGCAAGTTGCTTTCTTCTCCATGGTGCACCTCTTCCACCCACCATTTAATACTCTAGCATCTCACCTTTTTACTCACCCCCACCAATACAAGAATGTACTTGTGAAATGTCTCTCCTCACATTTCAGTGAAATGTCCCTTGAAATGTCTCTCCTGACGCCAGACGGAAGCCTCTCCTCAGTGAAAGACACATGAAAGCCCGCTTGGCGTTTGCAAAAAAAGCACCGAAAGGACTCTCAGACTGTGAGAAACAAGATTCTGTGGTCTGAGGAAACCAGGATTGAACTGCTTGGCTTCCGTCTGGCCACTCTGCCATAAAGCCCAGATCGGTGGAGTGTTGCAGTGATGGTCATCCTTCTGTAAGTTTCTCCCATCTCCACACAGGATCTCTGGAGCTCAGCCAGAGTGACCATCGGGGTTCTTTGTCACCTCTCTTACCAAGGCCCTTCTCCCCCGATTGCTCAGTTTGGCCGGGCGGCCAGCTCTAGGAAGAGTCCTGATTGTTCCAAACTTCTTCCATTTAAGAATTATGGAGGCCACTGTGCTCTTGGGAACCTTCAATGCAGCAGAATGTTTTTGTAGGCTTCCCCAAATCTGTGCCTCGACACAATCCGGTCTCTGAGTTCTGCAGACAGTTCCTTCGACCTCATGGCTTGGTTGTTGCTCTGATATGCATTGTCAGCTGTGAGACCTTGTATAGACAGGTGTGTGCCTTTCCAAATCATGTCCAATCAATTGAATTTACCACAGGTTGACTCCAATCAAGGTGGAGAAACATCTCAAAGATTATCAAGAGAAATGGGAGGCACCTCAGCTAAATTTCAAGTGTCATAGCAAAGGGTCTGAATACTTTTGTCAATATGATATTTCAGTTTTTTCTTTTTAATAAATTTGCAAAACTTTCTAAAATCCTGTTTTCTCTTTGTCATTATGGGGTATTGAGTGCAGATTGATGAGGGGAAAAAAAAAAGAATTTAAACGATTTCAGCACAAGGCTGCAACATAACAAAATGTGAAAAAAGTGAAGGGGTCTGAATACTTTCTGAATGCACTGTATATATGTAGGTCACCCCATTTTACGAGCAGGTGAAACACTTGGAATGTCTTTCAATCCTGACAATTCCAATCACAGACACATCAGCGGTCTCTGTCTTATACCGCCTCCTTTCTGGTCTTGCATCTTCTGCTCTTTCCGTGTTTTGTTCCCTTTTGCAAGGGGCTCTTCACCCCCACCCTCGTCCTCCCCCTCCTTTTCTGCCTGGGAAACCAACTTCCACATTCTTTTCAATCGCACTCTTCCCCTCAAGTCTTCAAGACAGCTGTTCACCACCATCTCAGACCATTCCCCCATGCAAAACAATGACCTCTTCTGCACCCCCGATGGGCAATGGGCATGGTCATCTGCATCCTGCCATGATTTGATGTCTGTTTGTCTGCAGCCTATGGCTGCTGGTTACATCATTTTCTGGGGGTGCAGCTGTGCCGCTGATGCAATGCCTTCTATTACCAGTCCACTTACTTATTTTACCTACATCGGAAGGATGACAGGCTAAGTCAACCAATCTGATGTTGACTCAACGACGTGACAGGGGCTGAACTCAGTACCCTAAGATCTCAAACCAGCCAACTTAACCGTTAAGCCAACACAAGGCGTCATGCTTCAATGAAACCAATTAAGTCCAATATAATTTTATTTGGGTGTCCTAATTGGGTTAATTACCCATATTAATCACTGACAAGGTTTAGATCTCATTGGGTATGTTAGTGCATTCATTGTCCGGGTGCATTCGTGAGCAGATGTGGCCATTTGCAAAGTTACTGCTTCAGCATTTTACAGCTTCACACACAAATTAATGGTCATGGCAAGGGCCTGTATACACAGCAATAATACAGGAAACAAAACAAAAACCTATGGAAAGGACAACAACAACAACAACAACAACAACAACAAAAATCTTCAAGATCTATTAATTAAACATAGAGGCAATACCCCTGGCACTCACCTGGAAGAACAAACAGTATACTGCACTGAATAAAGGTATTTTAAACCAATTTCAATGCTTGCTATATAGAAGACAGCACAGCATGTAGAATCATACTAACATAATCATAAGACTTTAAACAAACAAAAAAATACCTATTTTGGGGGCAACTCACTCCCTCCCCCTCCCACCCTGTGTACCTCCTCAGACCCCAATTTTTCCAATGCCTTGACCAAACATTGGTAGAACACGGATGATGAAGGTTGTGGTCAGGTTTCATCAAAATTGTGTGTAGTTTCTGAAAAGAAAGCAAACACCGATTTTGGGGGGGCAACCCCCACCGTAAACCCCCAAAAGGGCAGATTTTTTTAATGCCATGAACAAACTTTGGTACATCACCGGTGGTGAAGGTCGTGGTGAAGTTTCATCAAAATAGTGTGTGTAGTTTCAGAGGAAAAAGCAAATACCTATTTTGTGGGGGCAAACCTGGATCCACTTTGACCCCCGATAGACCCTGATTTTTTTTAAATGCCATGAACACACTTTAGTCACAACACAACAAATATCATTTGTGCCAAATTTGGTCGCAATCCCAACAGAGGTTTCGGAGAAGAAGTTAAGTGTTTACGGACGGACGGACGGACTGACGAACCGACTGACGGACCGACGACGCACGATCACATAAGCTCCACTGACTTCATTCCAGGAGAGCTAAAAACTAGAGCAATGCGACTGTTGCCAATATGCCTCCCCATAGTCCCACAATGGGTAGATTCCTCTTTCACTGTCATAAAAATTAACAAGTTTAATTTAAATCCCTTCAGCTGTTTTCAAGCATTACAGTTTCACCAGCCATGACAGGTTCCACATCGATCGGTGAAGCAGTTTCAGAGAAGGGATTTTTTTTTAAATATCGGCTTTCAAGCTAATATGGCTGCTACACCAAGTGACATATGACCTTAAAAATGTGCACTCTGCATATGTATGGGTAGGGGATCACGTTTGTGAAGTTTCGTATTGATCGAATAAAGTTTGTTTTTCTATCCAAGATGGCTGCCAAAGCACGTGACCTACGACATCATCATTTTCAAACTATATGCAACAATGGTGTTAGATGATATTTGGAAGATTTCGCACCGGTAGGGTAAGCGGTTTCAGAGATATAATTATTTAATATTTTCCTTCAATCCAATATGGCTGCCACACCATGTGACCAATGATGTTTTTGTGATCATCTTTTAATCGACATGCCTAGTCAATGACACACGTAAAGTTTCAAGTCAATCGATTTGGTGGTTTGGAAGACTTTATTTTAGGGTTTTAGGTTAAATTCAATGCGGCTGCCAAACCGTGTGACCTATAATTAAAAAAAAAAAAAAAACCCCAACGTTTAGAGGCCATTTTTCCCCGCAAAGCGGGGGTTGGCCTTTTTGGGGACCGTGGTTGTTGTTGGTTTTTTGGTCCCCTTTTTGAAGCAATGTTTTACGGCCGGGTGCCCTTCCTGACGCCAACCCTGTTTGTCGCCTTTTTACGATAAACAGGGAATTACCAGTGTACAGGTACTCAATTTGCCGACCTCGGAAGGATGACAGGCTGAGTCAACCCCCCCCCCCACCCCCCCCCCCCCCGGCGTTAATTCAGACCGGGATTCGAACCCAGGATCCTTGGATCCTAAGCTGGCACCCTAGCCGCTAGACCAACACCAGGGACTAAAACCGTGTGACCTATGTCATCATAAATTTAATATTTCAATACAAATACAGATTTTTAGGATAAGGAATGCGATTAAAACATTTTTGGCTGGTATACCACTTCACCTATGAGGTCATAATTATCATGCTTTTGTTCCCCATTGGGAGTACTTGACAAAGTGCCAAGTTTCAAATTTTTCCATTCCACGGTTTCTGAGAAATCAATTTTCAATTATATGCGTTTAATCCAAGATGCCCGTCATACCACATGACCTACGACGTCACAATTATCATAAAAACATTCTGCATGGGTGTCACTCTTACCCTGAAAATTTTGTCTCAATCGGACGTGATTTTTGAGAAAAATGAGGTTTAACCCGTGCGGACGTACGGACAATCTGAAAACAATGCCCCCGGCCACCTTCAGGAGCGGAGGCATAACAAGATTTTCATGGCACATTAACGCCACTGTTTTAGTACGCAAAAATATTTGCAAAACCTTGTCATGTCTGCTAGTTTGGGACAACTTACCCCATCAGACGCAGGAAGCCGACTCGCATTGCTGCTGATCTCTGCAACAAGCTCATCGGCCACCTCATTGTACGTCGTCGTGCCCTTCTGCTGCACCTTCTCACACACCTTCATAGAGAAATGGCGCAGACCCTTGCCATTCTTCTCCCCTTTGCGGCCCCTGCTGAAGTTTGGAAGTACAGTATTATTTAAAGTTTTTAAAATGGCAAAAAACAACAACAACAACAACAACATTTCAGGAACTAAAATGCTTAGATCACAATGTCATTTTTTTATTCATTAATTTTGGTATCATATTAAAAATGCAAACAGAGTAAAATTTGAGTAATTATATCACATAATAAAGATGCACATCGAGTACATGTTCATTCCTAGGCAGGATAGAAACCAATCTTCATCTCTCCTCTCCAACAGGACTGCTTCATCGATATATCATGGTGGCTTGTCAAGTTTCTCGAGTGTATGCCCTGCTCCCCATTCAAAATAAAAATTCACACTTCCACCTCGAGATGAAAATAAAATTGGATTGAACATGAAGCAGGAGCATTTGAAAGGGGTGGGTCGAATTACACTGCATGCAATAGCGTTGAAAACTAGAACGGCACTCGTAGCGCATACCTCCGCCAGGCTGAACAGTTTCGTTTTGTTTCCCACTGATGAGCTGGATCTGGATCCGGACTTAACCAAAATTGTATCGGCTTGTTCTTATCACCTACCGAACATATCCACCAAGTTTCATCCGAAAACGTCCACAACTTTTTGAGACGCTATGCTACATATCGTTTTTGGCCATATCACTCAATGGTGAAGAATAACTTTAAAAATTATCGAATCCGGATTCAGATCTTCACCAAAATGGAACACATTCTTCCTTGTCGCTCTAAATGTCCACCAAATTTCATCAAAATCCTCCCACAACTTTTTGAGATATCCTGTTCAGAGACAGACAGGCAGACAAACAGACAACAGGAGTGAAAAAAATGTCAGTCAATCTTCGGTGGCATAAGTAAATGAGAAACCTCGAGGATTCAACTTCAGACATTAACCTCACATTGTATCAATACAATTTGAGGTTAATGCCTGTTCCGTGGTGTATTGATATAATGCGAGGTTAATGCTTGTATGCCTAAAAGTTGACAAACAATGTATTGTTTATTATACACTTGGTGTGCCTACCCGTCGCTTTGCCCAACAGGTTTAATCAAAAGACAGCATGTCGTACTTCATAACGATTACAGGTCTATCTGTGATTCTTGATGAGGTGGTAAAACATGTGAAAATTTTTGATAACAATAATTATTGTTATCGTTGCTGTACTCCTTCAGTGTATGTATGTATGTATGTATGTATGTATGTATGTATGTATGTATGTATGTATGTATGTATGTATGTATATATATATATATGTCAGGTAGCTGATTTGTTACTGCATAAGCTCTGTTATAAATGCTGTTTGAAAATGTTATTTCATAGTTAATAAAAAGGTTTTCGCTTTGCCATAGTTTAAAATGAGAAAATACTCGCTTCATCTGTGCAGAACAGATGGCTTCGTTGTATACGTGCGTTCTTTACAGGCTAGATAGCCTAGTCGTAAACTCTCTCCTTGATCCGCAGACGGCGCCTCGAGCCGCGGGCAGGAAGGCGGATTATATATGTGTGAAATGTGAACCTTACGTAGGATGCTTGAATTGTAGACATAGACCTTCTTTGATAGACTGTTAAAACATTAACTAATACTTCGTATAATCAAAGTGACGCTTGAGTTACGATAAATATGCTCTGGCTTTAAGTTTAAATGAGAAAGTGAGCTGAAAGGTACATTCAACACCTGGAACTCATCAGAACGCCCTCATACATTTTATGGCCTTATCAGAACCAGGAATGCAATCCCCCTTCAGTGAGTTATATTTTCTGTCACCTCGGAGCCTTGAAAACACATCTGGTCCGGATCCTAACGGTGCGTGCTTCACTCCTCCAAGACGAAAGGACGGATGACGGTGGGGAACATGGCCCACTGGGGATGACGGTGGGAGGACCCTTTGCCAGTTCCTTTGTCCTCCCGGACTCTAGCGGAGATTCTCTGATAAAGCGTGTCCCTATATAAATGAACTGTGAATCGATGTGCTTTTAGGAAGGTTGACATGGCATGATGGTCCTTCGTGCTGTAGACGTCTTCGTTTTCCTCCCAGCTGTGTAATTGGTATTTAATAAAAGTTCATCATTCTCAATCTGTTGGTGGAATTCTGTTACGATCAAGGAGTCCCTCCCGACATTTTATGGTGCCGTGACTCGGATTGCAGCAGCAAGAGGACAAGAGGAGCGGACCCAGAACGACCGGAGGGAGGCTGCCTGAGGCCGGCGCCGGCACGCTGATTTGTTTTAAGGTGAGCATTGTCTTGTATTAAAGGGCTACTTTTCCAAATTCGAACCTCCCTCCCTCGAGCGGGCTCAGTCCGCTCCCTTGCCATCTGCCACTGCCTGCTCTCCGAACGAAAATTGTAAGTAAAGGCTATTTTCAAGCCTCAGAATGACAAGCCTTTGTTAAATTCACCAAGAATAACGTTAAGGTAGAATTTGCGCAGGATAACAGTAAGGATAACGTTACAGTTAGCAAGGAGGAGGGGGAAATGTGAGGTCGGACAGCCATAAGGCTGCGCCGGTGGCCAAGAACTTTCCAGGAAGGATCAGCCCAGAGCAATAAGATGGGAAACAAGCTAACGAAAGAGGGGGAGCCCCTCAAGGGAACCCCGGCATCTTTCATGTTTAAGAGGCATCATTTTGCCGCGGTAAGACCAGGAAAGGACTGGGCTGTTTTAACTAAAGATTTGAGTAATCCCTGGCCAGAGGAGGGATCGTTTGCACTTGACAAATTGGAAGTGCTGTACGGAGCTTTGGATAAGCTAGAGAAAGAAAGGAAACACTTCCCACCCGATTATTGGAAGGTGTATGGGTGGTGGGAAAGGGAAGGGATGAAGCGACTGGCGGCCTCAAGACAGGCTAGCTTGGCAGGGGAAGTACTGAAGCTTCAGGGCCAAAAGAAACAAGCAGACAAGGTTCAGGACAAAACAATTAGGGAGGTAGTTAAGCAAGCAAATCAGCGGCTAATGCCGCTCGTCCAAAATCCGGACCAAGACCCCGCGGTAGGGGAGGTAGCTACCATGCCTCTACCCCCCCAAGCCCTGAGCCCTGTCCCCGGGCCACAGGCGCCACCTCTCCCACCCCTGTTTCCCCAGGGGTTAGACCCCCAGAGAACTAGACCAGCCGCCCCTCAGGTTCACCTTAGCCCGGGTAATCCATTTAGAGGACAAGAGGTTAGTGGGGCGGACAGCGGGTTCGCGCCTCCTCCAGTAGGGCTAGGAGAACTGTACCCCTCATTGGAAGGGTTCACGGAATCGGAGAACCCACAGCCTACAATCGGGATGTGTCCCTTAAAAACCATAGGACTGAGAGCGGCGGGACCCATTAACATCAGGGTACCCTGGAGAGAATCAGATTTGGCGTCTATGCAGGAGCGGGTGAGAACCTTGCTGGCTGAAGAGCCCGGTCAGATACCGGAATTTATGCGTTTGTGGATACACGATACAGGCGCAGATTGGCGGGACGTCTGCCATATGGGGAAGGCTGTATTGCCCGCGCGGGTGTGGGACCAGGCCAAAATACACGCACGCTGGCCAAATGTAGCACCAACCCCGGCCCAAACCGCGGCCCAGACCCTCGTCGATTGGAATGCCCTTGTCGACCTATTGTTGACCGGGGTATACACCGCACTGATGCCAGCCGCGGGGCCAGATTGGAATAAAATATACGGCCTAAAACAGAAACATGGCGAAGCAGCAATCGATTGGAGAGAGAGGGTAGAAAGAGCAGTGTTAAAGTGGGGAGGACTGGGCCAGGTGCGGGCACAAGATCTCCCTCGCGCTGTAGTGAACAATTTTATGGTAGAAGGGATGAGACCGGCAGTTAGGAAGCACGTTCAAACGGCTATGATAGGATGGAGGAACACCCCCAACCGACCAACTAGTTGAAGCGGCCGAGCAATGTGGCGACGGCGACGATAAGAAGGCCGATGTAAAGGACGACATGTTGCAAATGCTTGTCCAGGAAAAAAGGGCCCCCTCCCCAAAATTGGAACCCACAAGGGCCCCCTCCCCAAAACTGGAACATGCAGGGGCCCCCTCCACAGCCGCAGAATTGGGCCGTGCAAACCACCCCCCCCCCCCCCCCCCAAGACCTGAGCTCAGTCCCGGGGCTCTAGGCAACACCCCAACACCCCCGCCCTGCCATACCCTTTCCACCTCAACCCACCCCGTCCAACCCGTCCCAAAAATCCTTTTTCCTTGAATGAGAGACGTAATATGAATGAACAAAGATTGTACATGGGAGTGGCTGGAGGAGGGGCATGATTTGAGTCGATCTGGTGTTCGCGCGACGTCTGGGAGACTCACTGGTATACGAATGAGGAATGAATGTATATTGGGATATTAATTGACGTGTGTATCTGGCCAATGTATTTGTCTGTATGACATATGCAAAGCAGAGGGTTTCGGTGTGAAGCTTTGTAAGTGGTCTGCTTGACGTGCGGGAAATCCAGGCCGGGAATGTCGATTTTAGCGTCTATCCGAGGGACCAGGTGAGGTCCTTAACTGAGTCCGGATTTTCATTTGTTTGGGAGTGTTTGGGAGCGATTTGATATAAATCGGGTCAGGAGAGCACTCGGAGGAACGTTGATATGAAGTGGTTTCTTGGAGATGGTTACAAGATGGGCTGCCTTTGTCTTTCGAGCGGCAGTCGGGCAGAAATTTGGAATTTGTTGAATTAAATTCAGAATTTGAATCGAAATGTGTGTTTGACTTGAATTGAAGAGTTCATTCAATGGCAGATTGAAGAATTCAGTCAATTCAACTGAATTCAGAAGTTGAATTTAGAATACGGAGTTTGCTCAGAGTGCAGGTGATAACCTGCCTACTCAAAAAGGATGTGCCCCGCACGGTGGGAGGTCCGTGAATGGTTGGCAAAGGGTTTCTTGAATTGCCTGCAGGAATTATGCGATTAACGATTATATTGTGTATTGATGACTTGTGGATTGTATGAGTATATCCCTGAGGCCGATGTGACCTTGGGAGTCAATGGGTCGTGTAATGAGAAAGATTACAGTTTGCTGGTGTGAAATTATGTCATGGTGTGAAATGCGGTCAGAGGTGCGAAATACACACCCTTGATCTGGAGAGAGAGCGGAGGTTGTGGTTTCATTGCTGTGTCTGTCTGTGGAGTTATATTTCTGAGGCATGGATTTCAAGGAGGAGGTGTGTGCCCCGAGAAGATTGTGGGTCGCAGATTGGGCACTCTGGGTGGGCACTGGGGGTTGCAGTTGTGTGGGCGCGCAGGAGAGTGCAGGGGGAGTGGGCGCGAGGAGGTGTGTTGATGAAGTGTGCGAACGAGGAGGGATGTGCGAAAGGTGTGCACCAGGTAGTGAGGGTGCTGCATTGTAAAGCACGCCTCCCACGGAAGTTCCTGGGCGGATTATTGACGGTTGTTTGATTCGTAGGGTGTTAGCATTTTGCAATGTGGAGCCTCAATAATGGTCGTTTGTCTGTCCGGATGTGGAGTTCTTGCAGGGGCGGGATGTCGCCGGACTTGTATTATTTGTGGGATGAAAGCGCTGGTTACCCCAATTCGACGTTTGTACCACCTTTCTTCGTTTGAAGTTTGACCTTTTGAAGTTTATTTGACCTTTGTTCGAGATATGCAAGGGAAAGAGGTCAGAGGTAATTCACTAACCTTGGAAGAACGACAGGCTGAGCCAATCTACTGGGTGTTGCTTTAACGGCAGGATATAGAACTTAAATCTGGAAAGAAAGGACATATATTGTTGGTTAAAACTGAAATCATGTACGTAATTAGTGAACAGAGAATATCGAGTTCTGTTTTTTGTTGTTGTGGTTGTCGTTGACGTCTCAATAGGTGATTCAGGGGACTCAAGAAATAAACAGATTTCCGGTGCCGACCGGAAGCGTCAGGTACAGTATGCTTTGAATTTAATTTAACCGGGCCGAGTACAGTGACGTGTTTGATCGAGCTCTGGGGATAGTCATGTTAAATGGAGGACATTTGGGAGGATGCAAAGAGATGCAAGTAACATGGATTAAGTTGTGGTATCAAGAGGTGGGTGCCCAGGTGTATTGTGGTTATTATAACCTGCTGATTATGGGGGGCGCACCAAGTACAGATCGGGTTGCATGGTGGAGCATGCATGCATGGAGCGTGGAGCTTGGAGCATGCATGGAGCATGGAGCAGGGTGGAACACCCCGTGTGGTTGGAGGTTGCAATTGCGTGAAATGCAGTGAACATGCCCGACTTTTGGCTTTGCGAGGCTCCAGATAGAAGTTGGCATTTCGATACTGTGGATTATATTGTGCCTGTCTGGAGAGGTGATGTCCTGTGCTGAGGCTGGTGACACGCCTCTGTTATTTGTCTGTCTGTCTGTTACACCGGACTCTTGAATGGGTTTTCATGAGACGAATTTCAGACATAACAACAGTGAGAATCTATTTTGAGCGAATCACAGTGGGTGAGAAAAACTGTGTGTGACCAGACACCAGAAATGACCAGAATTGGAATTGGAATTGACCAGACAGTAAGACATATTTCCAATAAATAGACCAGGTTATTTCTATTATTTGTTTATTCGCGAAAATAAATAAATAATAGGGGGAGGTTCATGGAGGTTAATGGTGGTTTGTTTGTGGTAATTCTAGTTGAAACTCTAGCTGAAATAATTTTCGTTTATTTATTATTTATTATTGATGTAGGAAACAGGCAAATGGGATGCTGCGAGAAGGATTAGAGAAAATTGGATTGAATTTAAAATCAAATATTGGATAAAATTGGATCCACTTGGAAAAAGTGGATTAGGAAATTGGTGACCAGGTGTTCCCAGGGCGCTTGTGGACCAGGTGTTCCACCAGAGGAAAAAGACCAGGTGTTCGTGGAGCACTTCACCTGCAAGAACGCCCTGGAAAAGGTGGACGGGACCATTCCAGGTATTGCCGACTACACCAACCGCTGTCTTTTGCGAGGGCAAGACCTCGTGGATCCACACCACACATTGTAAGTTGGCCCTACCCACACCCACCGTCACACAGGATGGGGCAGGAGCTGCACAGACATATAGGACTAATTACACTTGCACTGCTAGGATTATACCACCCCGCCAGCACAGCGCCCACCACCCCACTCCTCAAGTGGGCGGACATGGTGGCATATGTTGAAGAATTATATGAAAACCTAACCTCTAAGTCTCACGTCCATTATCAAAGCGTTACTTGGGGACAGAAGATAAACGTACCATGTTGTCTAATACCACCAAAGGAACCCCCGTGGATATATATAATGTGGAAGGCGGAAAGGACAAATCCAAACGGAACGAAGTCAACACAAGTTGCCCTCTCTCGTCGGAGGCAAGTAAAACGGGGAGGAAAGGTTGGACCAACAGTAAGTTCCGCCAGAGCAGGATTCGAATGGGGAAAAGGTCCGAACACTTTAACCACGGACGCTTTACTAGAAAGAAATACCACCCTGATATTGACATGTGAAGTTACGACCACACAATTATTGACTCCCCGACCACCATGCATCGAATACATACTCACGCCGCAACCCCAGGACAAGGCCCCAAAGAAGGGTGAAAACACATATTGGAAATTGGCAAGCGAGGTGGCGACAATTCAAAATAGGACACACTGCTGGTCGTGCATGCACTTCCCCCAAGCAGGCACCACAGGAATACACATGATAGTGCTACCTCTGTCCCTCAATGACCTTTGCTCACAACCTATCGATTCCCCATGTTTAGTCACCACGCTGGAAAGAGAAGGGGTTGGCAACGGCAAGTGTTGCAATCGACAATTTAATTATCGCCCTTCAATGATTGCCCATGTGGCCGAGAGGCCTGCCCCCGTCTGGGTCAAACCACAGAAAGGGATGGTCTGCCTCCAGGGTTCCGGCCACTTGCTTATGGGAGAATCAGAATGCGCCTACACTCTCCCCGGGAAGCTGGGACAAGGGAGCGCTGGGATTACATTACGAATAGTACTGCAAGATAAACACAACCACAACATAACGGCTATAACATTCTCTAGGGGGGTTAGTAGGATTAATGGGGTGATAAAGGGACTCCAGTGCTTATCCACCCACCTGGTCCCACCCCATGGGACAATGTTTATATGCGGCGACAAGGCTTACCCCTATTTTCCAAATAATTGGGGGGGCACATGTTATCTTGGTTCAGTCCTTCCTGACGTTGAGATACTGGATGAGCTAGACCCAAAGTCCTTGGACAGGCGACATAAGAGGTCAGTCATGAACGAAGATGGAACCACTAAACTACACGGGAGCCTATGGGAAAAGGTGTTAGGTTTCTTCTTCCCAGGTGCGGGCACAGCCATGAACAGCTTCCGGATAGATAAATTGGCTTTGGCCCTAGAAAAGGTGGCAAACGACACCGCTACGGCTCATGACATACTATTGGACACGGTAGTTCACATGCGTACAATGGTGATGCAGAATCGGGTGGCTTTGGACATGCTCCTGGCAGAGAAAGGAGGGGTATGCGGAATAATAGAGGGAAAATGTTGCACTTACATACCTGATCCATCCGAAGGAGTGTCAGCCGCAATAGTGAGACTAAGGGAAACCAGCCACGCCCTGACGATCGATCGGATCGCGCGCGAGAACTCTTATAAATTTAGCTGGCTCACTGACTGGTTCCGGGGATGGACAGGCACTATAGTGAAGTGGTTATTGACCGCACTGGCCGTGATAATCGGGGTAGTAATTTGGGGGGCACTAATGAAATATTTAGTCCTCCTCTGTATGAGAAAGTACTTTACAGGATGGAAAATGAAGAAGCCGCCGACAATGACTATGGTTCTGACCACAGAGGCCGTCGACCTGAATGGGTCCTTCAACAAGGCAGATGTGACCGGCGCTTCAGAAGATTGTATTGATTTTTGTGATGACTGTGATACTTGTGTTGAAAATCCCTTGTGGGAACTGGCTGCTGCCTGTGTTGATGTTTGTGATGACTGTGATACTTGTGTTGTAAACCCCTTGCGTGTACTGGCTAACGCCTCTTATGTATTACAAGCTCACCGCTGTACACCCCCTTCCGACCCAACTATGGATCTGATTGCGACGCTGGGTCTGGCAGTCGAGGGACCCGACATGGATATCCTAGACCCGCAAGCCGACCAGGCGTCCATGGGAGACTTTGACATAAAGGAAGTCCCTCTCTTTGCTTCAAATGTTTCGGATCTCTTTGCTTCAAGTGATTCGGATTTTAACGCTCTGTACCCTGACCAGGAACATGAAACACAAGATACTGACAACATTATGTATTCCCCAGAACAGCAGCACGTGAGAGATCTCATGGGCATGATCGTTGATTAACTTCGAAGATCTGCAAGGACCGCGTCTGCAAAGGGTGGGGGGAGCAAGTTCCGCAGGGGAGGTAACGGGCCCCCTGGCGGGGCAGAACCTCATCTGGACCAGACGCCTTCGTTGTGGATCCGAAACGTTAATGGACTTTCATGTTCTGAGCCCTCAGGTTCCAAGCACGCACCACACGACACGTTCCCCAAATGCACGGGCGAGGCGCTATGGGCGCATGGTATGCCCTTGGGAGATACCCGCTTTACACGATTGTCTTTCAATAAAGCCCGATGCGGCATGTTGTCTCTTGAGATACTTTGTCTCGACGAGACAAGAGGAAGGTTAATTGTCAGGTAGCTGATTTGTTACTGCATAAGCTCTGTTATAAATGCTGTTTGAAAATGTTATTTCATAGTTAATAAAAAGGTTTTCGCTTTGCCATAGTTTAAAATGAGAAAATACTCGCTTCATCTGTGCAGAACAGATGGCTTCGTTGTATACGTGCGTTCTTTACAGGCTAGATAGCCTAGTCGTAAACTCTCTCCTTGATCCGCAGACGGCGCCTCGAGCAGCGGGCAAGAAGGCGGATTATATATGTGTGAAATGTGAACCTTACGTAGGATGCTTGAATTGTAGACATAGACCTTCTTTGATAGACTGTTAAAACATTAACTAATACTTCGTATAATCAAAGTGACGCTTGAGTTACGATAAATATGCTCTGGATTTAAGTTTAAATGAGAAAGTGAGCTGAAAGGTACATTCAACACCTGGAACTCATCAGAACGCCCTCATACATTTTATGGCCTTATCAGAACCAGGAATGCAATCCCCCTTCAGTGAGTTATATTTTCTGTCACCTCGGAGCCTTGAAAACACATCTGGTCCGAATCCTAACGGTGCGTGTGTGATGAAATCGTCATATGCAATCGTCATCCAAGTTACGACACGGATGTTGTTCGCCTCATGGCCGCTACGCGACCCTTTCGCGGTTCCTATATATATCAGCGCGGACAGGAGATGTACATCCATAATCGAAATGTAACTCTCTCTCGCTACTCTGGGCTTCCCTAGAAAGGTAACGACTCTGCTATAAATATCACAAGCTCGCTTATAGTTATACTACCTGTACGCACCTGTATGCAACCGTTGCTACTCATGTGATGCTGATTTAATGCCTGTTGCTTGAATGTATTCTTTTAGGAATGCCTTTGGATCTAAATGATATTAAAGCCTACCTAGAGGTCCAGTCGTGTCAGAGTTCGATTTTCACGACATTTAATATCATTTAGATCTTTGAGATCGCCGGATGATGATCGTGGTACCGCCTCGCGGAGCCGACCCTCAAGCGGAGGGATCTGCGTCGGAGTTGCTCCTTGGCTCAACGCGCGGCAGAATAACTTTGCGGCTCACGAGACCGAGCCCACCGCTCCGTGTTACAGACCAACTTTCTCCTGACATCGCTCGGAATCAACCCACGCTCCCGCACTGCTCGCTGCGGCGCTACGGAGAAGAACGCCCGGCGGAGGACCCGTCGAGCTAGCTCCAGCGACGGAGCTCCGACTCCTCTCGCCACCGGTCTGCCTCACGAGGGCCGGATACGATGGGGACCTCGCAAGCCTTCTGCGGGACCGCGTCGTCAAAACGCAGGCTGCTCTCCTGTAGGCCCGAAAGCCGGAGCAGGCATGACTCCGGCACAGCACCTGCTGAAGGAGGCCACTGGGAAATGACCTGGGCCGCAACCCCCTGTCGGAACAACGGACCCGCTTGGAGCCGAAGGTATGAACCTCGCCTCGGTTACTCGAATCGCTAACGGCTCCGTCCGAGAGAACCATCCCGCTTCCGGAGCTCCCCCGCAGCCGCCGCTGCCCGGCCTACCCGGTATGCAAAACGTTACTCGTGTGGACATCGGCCGCATCCTCGCTCCGAATGCCGGCCCGACAGGCGACGTGTCACCTGTGCTCCACTAAGGCCCTTTTGCGAAAGGTCTGCAGAAAGGCCGCTCGGGGCACGCATTCCGCTGATCGTGATTCCGTGACGAGCGGAGATCAGCGGAACACAGAGCTCACGACCGGCTCCACTCCGACAACTCGCGACTCTGTGGCCCCTCTCCTCCGCGTGAATCACGCACTGCTCGTCGGAATCACGCCGCGTCTCTCTCACGACCGGCTCCACTCCGACCACTCGCTACTCTGTGGCCCATCTCCGCCGTGCGGATCGCGCACTACTCGTCGGACTCACGCCGGCACGACCGGCTCACTCCGACCACTCGTTACTCGGTGGAACCACCACCTCCTCCACGCGAATCGGGGCCTCCATTCTGATTCTGAGCACCTCCTCGCCGCACGTTGCTCCCGCACTCGGCGTGGCCCACGACGATCGGCGTGGCCCTCGATTCCGTTCGTTGCTCGGTATCACCTCGTACTCGCCACACGTGGCACCCATCGCGGCCCTCTCTGCGTTGCCGGCGATTCCTCGCTGCTCGTCGGATCCCCTCTTACACGCGAATCACGCGCCGCACCGTCGCTGGATGGAATCCCTACTATGCACGACGCGCCCGTTGCGCGCGCCGCGCCGCCGCATCTTCGCTGGATTCCTCTCGCCGGCCCCACTGAGTAGGGGATCGCCCGGAAACGCCTCAATGGAGGCTCGCTTGGGCCCTGGCGAGGACTCGTCGCAGCACGGACGAGTTTCTATGGACGTCGAGCGGGACCTTCATGCCTTTCACGACACACGGGCATATGCTTCTAATGGTTGATCGTATACCTGGCTACCATGTGTATTCTATAAGTGATCGT
>NC_136269.1:68451334-68463834 GCF_964187855.1 Myxine glutinosa | reverse complement strand
GACCAACAAAGGTCTTCTTCTGAGTCAGCCCCAAGTTCAACGGAAGTGCAGTTCAGTTGAACCGTTGTTCAGTTCAACTTCCGTTGAACTTGGGGCTGACTCAGAAGAAGACCTTTGTTGGTCGAAAGCTTGTCGACAATTAAAGATCGACGTCCTGAAGCTACGTCCGCGTCTTATTTAATCTAACGATTATATATATATATATATATATATATATATATATATATATATATATATCTATATATCTATATATATATCTATATATATCTATCTATCTATCTATCTATCTATCTATATATGTATATATATATATATATATATATATATATATATATATATATATATATATATATATATATATATATATATATACACAAAGAATTAAGTTAAGCACCCCCCCCGTTTTTTTACAACCTCGCACATTACAAGTTTGTTGTCGTCAAAACAGTGTAATATACCCATGATATTGCTATATTTTCTGGAGAAGTGATATTATGGTCACATAAAAACATAACAATCATGCCGTTTTCAATATTTTATTCTGAATAATTTAAGGTGAAATTTTTTGGGAATTTTAGGCATATTTTCACCTCAATTTAAGTATGGAGCTATAGGTCCATCACGGACAGTGTGGATGACGTTTATGTTTTCTAACGTACAGTCATTGTTCTGAGAAGACCTCTAGCGATCTTTGCATCAATAACGTGTGTAGGACCCACGTGATCGGATCACTGACTCAACCAATCACTTTTTTTCACTTTGATCACTCAATTTCATCAATGGATAATTGCTAATGTCATACCAATCATTATTTGATCTCACATACCTTAGAATATATGCCAATGTATACATATACACAAAGAATATATATTAGGGGGTGCTTACCTTAATTCGTTGTGTAGGGGTGCTTAACTTAATTCTTTGTGTATATATATATATATATATATATATATATACATATATATATATATATATATATTGTTCCGGATTTGAGAATCCTGTGTAATTGTTGTAAATAACACCCTCTGTAAAATGTAATGATTCCTTGTAAATGCCTCCGTAGTGTAAAGGTCAAAGGTCGTCATCTTAGTTAGTCCATATACATGCACGTAGGCCACCATATACCCTTCTAAATAGTTATTTCCTTATTATGTGTATTAGTTTAAGGCTGTGTTTCCCATTAGTTGACTCTGCATTGTACCGAATTGAAATAAGATAGATCCCCTTTCAATTCCCTCAAAGCCTCTATTGCCAACTGCATTGCCGCCATTACGGCGTGGTCAGATCGGAGAAGAAAGGCGTGTCTCCACCTCGTCATAGGAAGGAGGAGTGAGCCAGCCCCGATCAACCAACCAAGCACGAGGCGTTTGGCTTGAGAGGGCGGAGAGAGAACGATCGGGCAGTTTCGCGAACGTTCCAGGGTGTGGGGCTATAAAACCCGTCACGCGGCGCCCCCCACCGAAGTTGAAGTTAGAGTTGAGTTCAGTGGAGGAGGAGCAGCAGAGTTCAGTTCAGTGGAGGAGTGAGCACTGAGAGAGTTGAGTGAACAAACCGCAGCTTTGAGTCCACCGCAGCTGAACCAACCGCAGCTTTGAGACCACCGTAGTCCGGCCCCCCTGTGACACGCAGCTTCGACCCGCTGCTACGCGGGAACCAGATTGCTGGGGGATCGGTGGCATCGGTGGCCGTCGAGGTCGAGCCCGACGTCCCGGGTGGGAGCAAAACTCCAGCTGAACCTTCCTCCCCTTCGAGCCATTCGTTCCTGTCATTCCTATCATCATTCCCCGTGTAAGTCTGACTGTCGTCCATCTTTTGTGTTTTCCTGGGGTTTAAGTAAGACTGCATAGGTAAGCTCGAATTGCTCTGTGTCCTTCTGATCCTTCCATCCTTCTGTAAATTATTTTCGTTGCTTTCCTTCTCCTTGGTTCCTTTGATTGTGTAGATATTAGTAATAAATTATATTTGTTCTTCCTTACCTTCTGGTTTCCTCACATCCGTTCGTCCTTGTCTTTTCCCAATTGAATACCTGTGGCACGATTTGGCCAACGTTCAAGAATCGGGTCTAGTACTTGCTAATGGTTCGTGCCGCGGCTGCTAATCCGCTCGGCAATTAACATCTTGTCCGCGGTCGCTAACGAGGTTGCTCACCTGCCTCTCCGGAGGGAGCTGGGCAACTTCAGGACTCACGTCGGTCAGTCGCACACAAGGGGATTAATCCCCCCTTCTTAAGGGGAAAAAAGGCCGACGTTGATATCCGCAACAATATATATATATATATATATATATATATATATATATATATATATATATATATATATGTAGGGAGCTGTAATGCCCCTCCCCCTTTGTATATCCTTGCTGCTTTACCAATTACCAAGTATAACCAATTATATGTTTTGTTTTGACTTGCTACTGTACTCTTTTATGATACTGAGTTCTTTCTACTGCATTGAGGATGTGTAATATCCTAATAAGGAGTTCTCTGCCTGTGTGCTCTGGCCTGCGTGGGCACAATCTCTAGTTCCCCTTTTCAGGCCTTGGAGGCAACTCTTATCTCTCTTTGCCTTTCTCCTGACTCTGCCATTATCTTGCAAGTTGACAGTTTTACGAGTGTCCACTCCCCTTTGTACTTTCCCAAGCCAGCTGCTATACAGAAAGTTGTAAACATGTTGCCACATAATGCTGACCATCTCCTTATCAGAGCTAACCCATGACTGGCCTTGGATGAACTTCCTTTAATTAACTGAACAACAGGATGGGACTATGGTGGGAGGCCCAATGAGCCCATTCTGTCTCTGTGTCTTGTGAGCTAACTCCACCCCTGACTTTCTTTATATAAAGCAATGTTAATTGAATTATTTCAGAGCATCTTGTTGTACTGTTGGTCATTCCTTGTGAGTTTCAATGCAACTTTGCTGTCCTCAAGCTTGAGTACTCGAGTTCCAATAAATATATCCGTTGCTCCTTTCTTCTGAGTCTTTTGAGTCCCAAGTCCTAAGTCCCAATCCGACAACTGGTGGCAGCGGTGGGATCAGTCTGGGCAGTCCGGGACGCGGTCCCAGGCAGGGGAGTGGTGAGAGACCAGCTGGCAATTGATCCGGGTCAGGTGAGCTGTGGTTTTCTTTTGTTTTTTCCTTTTTAGCCCGGGGGTCAGTCCAAATTGTAACCCACTCTCTCTTGCTCGGTCGCCGTACGTTCCGTTCCCTGCTCATACCTGTTCCACGAACCTAAATTTAATTACGGACCGCTTGGGTCCTGGAGCAACTGATTGTTTATGGACTCGTTAGGGTAACGTTACGTAAGGAGAAGTGCCCCACGTTGGGCGCCTGAGGTTAAGGGGTAATAGATCTCTGGGTTGTGAGGGTAAGGATAAGGGCGGCGTCCCGATCCGAGGCCTACCCGGGAGACGTTGGGATTTTAAGTAAGATCAGAACTATTATACGGGCGTAGGACGCCAGGAAAGTGCAGTAAGGGTAGGATAGACGGCTGTGTAGGCGGGCGAGCCTCTCAGGAGAGTAGGGAGCGCGGCCGTACCACGCGAGGCGGGCGAACCTCACGGGTACGAGGCTGCGAGCCTCTCAGAGTTAGGTAGTGTAGCTGTGCCGCGAGGCGGGAGATCCTCACGAGTACAAGGCTACGTCGGTAAGCTAAGGTTTCTTAGGATGGGTAACAGTATAGGTAATAAGACAGTAAAGGCAGGTGAACCGCTTAGACATACCCCAGCATTTTTTATGTTTAAGAGGTATGGCTATGCTGCTGTGAGACCAGGGAAGTCATGGGTTGCATTGACGAAGGATTTAGGAGAACCGTGGCCCGAAGGAGGGTCTTTTGCGCTGGAAAAATTGGACGTGTTGTATGAGACATTAGAAAAGTTCGAACAGGCCACGAAACACTTTCCGCCTGACTATTGGAAAGTCTTTGGCTGGTGGAAGGAAGAAGCGATGAAGCGACACGCAAAGTCGAAACAGGCCAGCTTGGCTGGTGAGGTAACAAAACTCAAGGGTCTGAGGAAACAGGCGAATAAAGAGCAGGATGAAGCGCTTAAGGAAATAGAAAAGCAGGCCAACGCGCGACTGATGCCGCTCGTTGAAAACCCAGACCCCGCGAGAGGGGAGGTAGCGACCAATCTACCCTCCCCAGCCCCAGACCTAAACCCTGTCCCGGGGTTTCAGGCACCACCTATCCTTTCTGCGCCCCCGCTACCACCTCCCTATAACCCCGCTACCATCGCGCCCCAGATACCCCAGAACCACCCAAGCCAGGGAAGGCCGTTTGCACAACTCGGGGCTAACGGAATAGATGACGGGACCGACATCGCAGGGTTCCCGCCACCGATAGGACCGGATGGGTTATACCCCTCACTGGTAGGTTGTAAGGGGAAAAGGACCTCACAAACTACCCCATCGGAATGTCAGGAAATAGAGGAAAGGAAAACATTGTGCCCTGTACAAGTTATCGGGGTTGACGCAGCAGGTCATGGGGTTCGGGAAAGAGTACCATGGAAAGAATCCTCTTTAACTGTAATGCGGGCAAGGATTCAACATTTGCTTATTGAGGATCCACGGCAGATAGTGCCGACCATGTCGAATTGGGTTTTGGATGGCGAGTGCGACTATCGAGACATAACCCATATGGGAGTGTCCGTGCTCCCACCCAAGGTATGGGAAAGGGCTAGACAAAGAGCACACTGGCCGGTGGCAGACCCAAGGGCTGGTGCAAACCCCCTGTTAACACAAGCGCAATGGGATGCTCTAAAGGTCCTGCTGCTAGATTCTATTGAGCAGGCGCTGTTGCCAGCAGGAGGTCCGGATTGGGGAAAGATCGGGGCCATAAAACAAAAGGCAGGAGAACCAATTGGAGAGTACCGAGAAAGGTTGGAAAAGGCCATTGCGCGCTGGGGAGGACTGGGTCCGATGCAGCTGGGAGGGCTACCCCAACCAT
The DNA here is from genome assembly GCF_964187855.1 of Myxine glutinosa. Taxonomy (NCBI): domain Eukaryota; kingdom Metazoa; phylum Chordata; class Myxini; order Myxiniformes; family Myxinidae; genus Myxine; species Myxine glutinosa. Next base: position 68,458,893 of record NC_136269.1, on the reverse strand, counting down.
TGGTAAATCAATATCTAATCGAGGGGCTTCGGCCGGTGTTAAAGAAACAGGTACAGACCGTCCTCTTCGGCTGGAAGGGAATGACAACCAACGAATTATGCGACAAACTGGAACAATGCCCGGGCTCCTCCCTAGAGGAGAAGAAGGATATTAAGGAGGAAATATTGCAAATGTTTGTCCAGGAGAAACGGGCTCAATTTAATCAAAATAAAAAGGGGGATCAGAGTCAGGACTACATACGCGAACAGTGCCAGAAGTGGGGACCTGTTCGAGGTCCAGAGGAACATAGGAGGAGTTGTTATCCTTTTTTCTATAAGGGCCAATTCCCCAACGGAGAGTGGATCCACAGCGAAAATGAAAACCGCGACGGTTGTACTGAGGAAGATTTTGGACTAATTAATATGGACGAGGTAAAACAACAATGGACAATACCACCCCCTCTTCCCCTTCCTCCTCAAAACCCTCAAACTTGGAATGTGCAAGGGCCCCCTCCCCAAAATTGGTATCCACCAAGACCCCTTCTCCAAAACCCCGGACCACCCCCCAATAGTGGGATGCAGAACGGACCAAGGGGGAACTGGGCCCCGCCTCGGGGTCCGCCGCAGTGGCAACCAGTGAACCAGTCACTTTGGGGGCCGCCAGAACGTAGGCAGGGCGGAAGGGGAGCTGTAGAGGGACGACCTATGCCCTCCGCACCACCGGTTCCGCAGGAACCGTGCCATTATTGCAAGCAGATGGGACACTGGATACGTGATTGCCCAAAGGCTCGTAAGGGGTTTCAGCCCCAATACAATAGAGGGGCCTATTGACGGGACGCTGGCGAGTCGCCCAAGGAGTGTCCTCTCTTGACCATGACACCGGCAGAGGAACCAACCATGATGTTGGACGTGGAGGGAAGACAATTAGAATTTCTCGTAGATACGGGCGCGACTCGCAGCACAATTAACAAGGGGCAATTGCCCTCTTTGCGCCCTACGGCCAGGAACGTTCAAATACTGGGTGTTTCGGGTTTACCCCAAGCGCTTCCTATTTCGGAGGAAGTGCGAGTAACATGCGGCCCGCTGGAGGCTAAACATGCTTTCTTGATGACCACTACCGCCCCGACGAATTTGCTGGGACGGGATTTATTGTGCCGTTTGGGCTGTCAAATCTCATGTACCGAGGAGGGAGTTTTCGTAGACGTCGCGGAGTCTAAACGCGACTTGTTGATGACGGCACTGGCTCGTCCCGGCCCCACCGCGTATTGGTGGCGCTTGGATCCAGGGGCTTTGTCTGCTTGGACATATATCATAGATAATGTGTGTTTGGACAGTTCAGTGCTGCGAGATTGGATGCAACAGCACCAAATTTCGATAAAGGACTTAAAGGATAATCCACCCCATTGCACTGCGTACTATGATGCAACGGGTGAGGACGAGAACTACCGGGAAAGGGTTAAGGAAAAGCTGGGCGAATGGATGCCTCTACACTTGTCACGGGTATGGATCGGGCGTGAGGGAATAGGAATTGAGGTAGTCCTAACCCCGAGTCAGCATGCGCTGACCCAATACCCCGAAGGAGCGGTCGCCCATGTTACCCTCACTACTGCCAAAGGGTGGCCGCCGGAAAGTGTAGGTTGGATGGTAGGGAGGTTACGAGAAGTTCCCTTACATGGTTATCGGTGTAAGAGGGGCCGCTGGACTTTGAAACAGCTCGAAAACGGTGAAGGGTTCTCAATTGACATTAAGGCAGAACGGAGGGACGGAAAGTTCGAAGAGGCAGAGTTGCCCCCCAAAGGCACCTATGCCATGAGGGCAGTGCTGACGGACCCGGGTGAGTCGGATTACCTCCTAGCGGAGGTGCCAGACAATTTATGGCCCAAAAGCGACGGTGAGGTTGGACGGATGCGAGACGCCAAACCTCTAGTGATAGCAGTGCAGCCGGTGATGCGCTTGCCAAACGTAAAACAGTATAAGCTACGACCTGAGGCCGACGTAGGCATAGCACCAGTGATTCAATCCCTAGTGGAACAGAAGATTATCGTAGAAACTAACAGCCCATGTAATACACCAATTTTGCCAGTTAAAAAGCCGTCAAAGGACAAATGGAGATTTGTACAGGATTTAAGGGAGGTGAACAAGGTGATACAGGGCATACACCCACTAGTTCCAAACGGAGAAACCCTCATGATGTCAATTCCGCCGGACGCAACATACTTCACGGTCATCGACCTTTGTTCTGCGTTTTTCTCTGTGCCCATCGCGCCTGAGTCACAATACTTGTTCGCTTTCACCCATAGGGGGCGCCAGTATACTTGGACAGTACTACCTCAGGGGTTTTCAGATAGCCCCACTCTGTTTTCCCGGGCGCTGCACCGCGACCTGGCGGATGTGGAATTGAAGGGAGGGTCAGTGTTGCTGCAATACGTTGACGATTTGTTGATTTGCTCCCCTTCAAAGGAGGCGTGCGAAATGGATTCTTTGGCCCTATTAAAGGCCTTGGCGGCCAAAGGCCACAAAGTAGGCAGACCAAAACTTCAGTTTGTGCGGCAGGTTGTAACTTACTTGGGACACGCCATTTCGCACGGAAAACGAGAATTGGATGCTGGACGAGTGACCGCTATCACGGAGCTGCCTCGCCCTCGCTCGCAACGGCAAATGCTGCGCTTCCTAGGTATGACGGGATACTGCCGCACTTGGATACTTGATTTTGCGCTGCTGGCTAAACCACTGTACGAGGCGACCAAATCAAATGCCCCGGACCTATTGATATGGACGGATGAATTGAGGCGATGTTTTGACGGGCTGAAACAGGCGCTGGTTACGGCACCGTCATTAGGACTCCCGGATTATGCGAAACCATTTACCCTTTACACTCACGCCGTGGGAGGTTTCGCCCAGTCAGTTTTGACACAGACCCATGGGGATAAGGAGCGGCCGGTGGCCTACTTTAGTAAAAAGTTAGACCCGGTCGAACAAGGGTTTCCGGTGTGCTTGCAAGCCGTGGCAGCGGCCAGGTACGCAGTAGAAAGAACAGCGGACATTGTTATGGGACACCCAGTAACGCTACGGGTACCACATTGCGTCACTTTGCTGCTGTTACAGCGAAGCACACAGCATTTGTCTAACACTAGATTAATGCAATACGAATCCGCACTGATCACTGCAGCCAACATCACGATCGAACGTTGCACGACGCTCAACCCAGCCTCACTGATGCCCACTCCTGAGGAGGGCGAACCTCATGTGTGCACCGACGTTGTGCAGCTAGTCTCCACGGTGCGATCGGATTTAAAGGACAATCCCTTAGAATATCCCGACTGTACATATTATGTCGATGGATCAGCTAGGCGCGCATGGGACGGGTCCCTGTTGTCCGGGTACGCCGTGTGCTCGGATAGCGAAACGGTAGAGAGCGGGCGTCTTCCACCTACATTTTCCGCACAGCAGGCGGAGCTGTGCGCCTTGACCAGAGCGTGCAGCTTGGCGGAAGGCCTTGCCGTCAACATTTACACAGATTCGGCCTACGCTCACGGCGTAGTCCACGATAAAGGAGCCATCTGGAAGATGAGAGGTTTTCTCACATCTGCCGGTTCAGTGATAAAGAATGGCGCGTTGGTAGAAGGGCTCCTCCGAAGCATTTTACTTCCCCGCGCTATCGCGGTAATTAAGTGTCGTGGCCACCAAAGGGCGGACACTGACGTTGCCCGGGGCAACACAAGGGCGGACGAGGCGGCAGGAAAGGCCGCCAACCAACAGATAGAACGCAACATGCCGATGGTGACACGAGCACAGAAGACAGCCGCACAGATTGCTGACATACCGACTGCGGGACCACCCGCCACACCAACTAAGGACGATATCATAAATTTGCAAAATGCTGCACCGACGGCCGAACACGAGGTCTGGCTCAAACGAGGAGCGATACGCCCTGGGCCAGGGGAAATGTGGACCCTTGATGAAAAACCTATAGCACCCCAGGCTTTACTGCCCTGGCTGGCACGCATGGCTCATCAGAATGGTCATGTGTGCCAGAGGGGGGTGATGGGACAGATAGACTACACTTGGGCAGCGCCAGGACTGTCACGGATTGTATCCGAAGTGTGCCGATCGTGTGTGGTCTGCCAGCAACACAATAGAGGGGCGCCACCGAGACATGCACATGATGGGGGACGACCCCCGCCTAGTGGGCCGTTCGCAACTATTGAGTTCGATTTTACAGAATTGGAACCAAGCATGTCGTTTCGCTATGTGTTGGTAATCGTAGATACGTTCACCAAATGGGTCGAAGCATACCCATGCGTCAAATCCGATGCTCCGACAGTAGTGAAGCGCCTCGTGCGGGATTTTATGTGCAGATTTGGCATTCCCCAGATAATTTCGTCAGATCAAGGAGGCCATTTCACGGCGCAGGTGGTTAAGGGCATCCTGAAGGCGTTGGGCGTTAAACAATCCTTCCATTGCGTCTACCACCCACAGTCCTCAGGACTTGTGGAACGAACGAACAAGACTTTAAAGAATAAACTAGCGAAACTTTGCGCAGACACAGGCTTGAGGTGGCCAGAGGCTCTTCCGCTTGCATTGATGAGCATTCGTTCCACCCCGGGTCGCACTACGGGCCTTTCCCCCCACGAAATATTAATGGGACGACCTATGAGCTTGCCCGTTTCAGCACCAACAGACATGTCCACCCTTGCTTTGCCAGTAATGGATGACATGCTTTTGAGATTTTGCATAGGCTTGTCGAATGTGGCACGCAGCATCCATGCTCGAGTACGAGAGGCGCTGCCTGAACCAATAGGCCACGCCATCCACAACTTTCAGGCCGGCGACTGGGTGCTCGTGAAGCACTTCACCCGCAAGGCTGCTTTGGAGCCACGGTGGAAGGGACCATTCCAGGTGCTACTGGTCACACCGACGGCAGTCTTCTGCGAGGGTAAACCTTCGTGGATCCACGCCACCCATTGTAAGTTGTCCATCCCCGCACCACAAGCCACACAAGACACCACACCTCACATTGCTGCAGACACCACACCTCACACCGCTGAAGACAATGCACCGTCTAGGGCACCACAGTCTCCTAAGGGCGGCGATGACGGTCATGATGATGGGAATTCTGGGCAGCTGCCTAACAAACCCCGCCAAGGATAGGCTTCTGCAGTTTAACCCACTGAGAGAGGATCTTCCCAAATACCCAGGACACGACAACTACACGTTATTTAAACTTTACTCCGTCAAATACATAACGGCTCCCCGGGGACAGGGGATAGTAGTACATTGCTGTGAGTTGGAGACACATTTCAAGTGGTTATCTGTAAGATGGATGGAAGCCATGGTGGTACATAATGGGACACCACAGGCACGCATGACAACCCCACGCATAGTCTTAACTAAAGTTAGACAGGTGGAAAATGGAAGGTTTACTGGGACCGTGAATAGTCACGCCGCTGCAGGATATCAATGGGGCACGGGCATCGACAATACTACTCTCCTACTGTCGCATGCCCTCGTCGGCCCACACACCACGATAATACTTGAATGTGGAATATGGCCCCCGCGCACGCTGATTAGAAGGAACAAAAAGAGGGGAGAGACCCAACACCAATTCCGGCCTAGTTGTGCCGCCTACGTTATTAAACCCCCTCCTGCCCAGGAAGTAAGAAGGAAGCCAGAGGAGAACACATACTGGAAGGTCGCACGGCATATGGCCACAGTACAGAATAGGACACAGTGTTGGATGTGTATGCACCTTCCCCGCACCAGCACAGCAGGCATACCAATGGTAGTGTTACCCCTATCACTCAATGATTTGTGCTCGAAGCCACTAGATACCAAATGCATTAGTACAACTCTGACAAGCCAAGGTTCTGATGAAACCGCGTGTAAACGAGTTTTCCAGTACTCCCCTCCCATTCTGTCCCGACACTTTGAGGAACGTCCGGCGCCGGTTTGGGTCAAACCGGCATGGGGGGCCCTCTGCTTAGAAGGAAAGGGCCAAGTAATGGTAGGCAAATCCGTGTGTAGAGATACCCTTCCCGCGGACCCGAGAAAAGGGAAACACACGCTGCTAGTGAACGTTACAAGCTCGCCCTTGCATAACCTCACACACCTCCAGTTGGCATGGAAAGGGGAAAACGGGACAAACACTATCCCAGGCCTTCTCACTTGCATGACCACCCATTTGGTGGCTCCGCACGGGACCATGTTTGTATGCGGGAATAAAGCTTACCCGTATTTACCTGATAATTGGGGAGGAATTTGCTATTTAGGATCAGTTTTCCCAGAGATGGAAATGCGACAGCACTTGCATAATACCACCGCACTCATAAGGACACAACGAAGCACCTATTGGCACGACGACGACACCACTACTTTACACGGCGCTGATTGGGAGAAAGCCGTTAGCTTCTTCTTCCCATGGGCTGGGACGGTCATGAACAGTTACCGCATTGACAAAATTGCGTTAATCTTAGAAAGGGTGGCCAACGACACCGCTACAGCACACGACGAAATGTTGGACACGGTTGTCCACCTGCGTACAATGGTTATGCAAAATAGGGTTGCGTTAGATATGCTACTGGCAGAACGAGGAGGGGTATGTGGGATAATTAAGGGTAAATGTTGTACTTTTATTCCTGACCCTTCACAAGGGGTCAGTGCTGCTATTATAAGGTTAAGAGAAAGTGCTCACATATTGACAAGGGATCGCTTGGATCGGGAAGCCTCCCACCAGTGGCTTACCGACTGGTTCAAAGGGTGGACAGGCACAATTGTAAAGTGGGTACTAACCGCTTTGGCAATAGTCCTTGGAATCGTGGTTAGTTGTGTGATAATCAAGGCTTTAGTCCTTGCGTGTGTGAGGAAGTTTTCCACAGGATGGACACTGAAGACGACACCGGAAAAGGCCATGGTGATGATCGACCAGCGGATCGCGGGTCCGGATGACACACCAGCTGTCAACTCAACTGCCAGTCGCGGATCCTGGAACGACGACCTGAACGAGTCCCTGAGCCGCGACAATGAGATCTCCGCTTCCGAAGATTGTTCTTCCATTGCTGATATTACCGATAATGATGTCGAGTACACTTATGCGGACCTCGAAGCATTTCAGGCTACCAGAAGGCCGTTTAAACTGGGCCCCGACACGTCGGAAGAAGAAATCGACGATTTCCTGAAGGATTCCTCTCGTTTCTTCACGATATGCCATGCCGTGGCTATGACTATGGGCCGTCCACTCCGCAGGCCTACGCCACCTGAGAATAATGTTACTGATGATGTTACCAATGATGATGTGGGCCACTTGCGAGGGTCCCCGGCTGATGTTTATGTTTCAATGCAGGCTCTGCCTCTCCATGTTTCACGAGCTCACCTTTATGTCTCACAAGCCCACAGTGAGTCAAACGCCACTGACCCAGTTCGGGATTTGGACCCAGCTGTGAACCCAAGCCCGGATGGAGAGGAACTCGATCGTGAAAATACTCTGAGTTCCGAGTCTGATTGTTTTGGAGATTCGCCCTTGAATAACAGCGAAGCAAGCAGCATCGCCTCGGACGATCTCGACTTTGACCCAAAGGAAGTTTC
>NC_136269.1:68443834-68446334 GCF_964187855.1 Myxine glutinosa | reverse complement strand
AAACAACAACAACAACAGCAGCAATGGCGGCGGCGTGCACAGGGAGTGCGCGTCCTCACTCCGGCTTGGTTGGTAGGGGGTGTTGGGAGGGCACGAGGCCTTCCCCACGAGCCGCCATCAAACATGTGCTCGACGGGGTTACCAAATAGGGGCTCCCTGTCAGCTCCTCGTCAAGGGCGGAGCCCGGTAACCCCCGCAACCAATGGAAGCGGCGGACCGGTCCCATCTGGGGCGGAGCCAACCAGCCGAGGGCGTGTCACTCCCCGTTGAGCATGCGCAGCCGAGGGAGTGGTGACGTCAGATGCGCGCTGAGCTTGAAGCAAGAGAGACGTCTCTTCCGAGCGCAGTGAGACCTCCCTGCATCTCTTGGACCGTGCTTGATCCTGCCCCCGAGCCAAGGTGCACCTTGTGCTATCGACTACCTGTCCCTTCCTGCCATCAATCCCTGTGTAAGTCAGCCTTGTCCCGTTTGTGTGTGGTCTGTCTGGGCTAAGATAAGATTGTATTTAAGTGCCTATCTCTTCTGTGTCTTTACCTCACTACCTTGTAATCTACCCCTTTTCTCCACCACTAATTATACCCTCCTCCGGAGGTCTTGAGAACTGTACCCCTTGCGTCGTTTCATTTATCCCAGTCGTTGTGTCCTTTCCAATCATTGATTTAGCGTAGCGCGATTTGGCCAACGTTCGGGTGGAATCGGGTGAGTTGGGGAAGAATCGGGGGAACTGTTAGGTAAATACCACCGCTCGGTAAATAACATCTAATCCGCGATCCGTAACAATTGGTGTCGAGGAGTGAGATACGAGGCCCGAAGCGCGGTTAACGCGCTCAAAATTACAAGCAGTTGGAAATTGTTTTGTTTTTAAAGGAAAACCCGAATTTTGAAGTCGCGCTATGGCAGATCAAGACGGCTGGGTTCCGGTAGAGGAGAGTGAGGCAGGGTCGATCCAGGACCAAATTGAGGGACAAGAGGAGAGCGAAGCAGTGAGGGCGGCAGGTTCGCAAAATGGCGTCCTCGCGCACGAGGTTTCGGGCGCACAAGATGGCGTCCTCGCGCACGTGGGTGTAGCGGCACCAAATTTTGCCGCGCCCGTGACCGTAGCAGTACCAAATTGCGCTGCGCCCGTGGTCGCGGCAGCCGAGCCAGAGATGCCAGAGTACATGCGAGTCTTTACGATTCAAATGATGGCAAAAATGGATGCTCAGGGGGAGCGATTGGAGGGCCAAATGAGGGCTGATAGTGAGCAAATGAGGGCTGATAGTGAGCGATTGGGGGGCAGAATGGGGGGCAAAATGGGAGAAATGGGGGAACGGTTAGAACAAAGGACGGGGGCCCAGATCGGAGGGTTAGGGAGTAGAATAGAGGGATTAGACAATAGATTAGGGGAAATACAGGAGGGGTTAACGGGGGTAGAAAACAGAATGGCCGCTCAAGAGAATCAAATGGAAGGGATGAAAAAGGCGTTAGAAAACAGTATGGAAGGCAAATTGAGGGACATCAGGGACCAAGCGAAAAGGGAAGTTAAAAAAATGGGGCAGCAGATAGAGGGGGTCAGAATGGGGGTAGAAACTAAATTGGATGCTCACAGGGAAGAAATGGAGCAGATGAGGGTGGCATCTGGGCAGGAGATGCAAGTGATGGGAGAGGAGATCAGAAGAGGTGTGAGTGAGGAGGTCGGAGGATTGCGCGAGGAGGTGAGGCACTGTAAGGAGCGCATGGAGAAGGAGGTGAGAAAGGGGACTGTAAAATTGCAAGGTGGTATAGAGGAGTTGACGCTGGGAGTAGAACAGCTGACAGTGGGACAAAAGGAGTTGGGGGACCAGGTAAAGAAGAACACAGCGGTAATAGAGGGTTTAAAATCGACACAGAAGGAGATGAAAAAGGACATAGGGGTAATTAAAAAAGAGTGTCAGACGGTACATGAGGACCTGACGAGGAAAATGAACAAGGTGGTAGAGGTGATGGAGGTTAAAGAGCGGGAGGTGCGGGAGCACATAGAAAAAAATAAGGTGGAGTTAGAGGAAGAACTTAAGGGGCGCACGAGGAGATGAAGGAGGTGAAGCAGAAATTAGAAGAAGTGGAAGAAGGGGTGAGCGAAATTAAGAAGCGACGGAGAGAGGATAAGAAAGAGATAAAGGAGGAAGTAAAAGAATTGGTCCAAAGTCTGTGTTCGGATCGTGATGATGTGCTCATTAACCGGATGAGGGATTCGCAGGTGATGGAGGAGAAGCGAAGAGAAAGAGGCCCCGGTGTAAGTGGTGACCAATATGGTCGTGCGTATGATGCGCCAGGTGATTTAATAAGCTTGGGGGTCGAGATAGACCCGGATGTTCGTCAGAGGCCAAGAGTGAGGTGTATGGCTGGTCCGGAGGGTATGGAACGAGGGTGCGAGCGAGAGGGTCCGGTGATGGGAGAGGTGCGAGGTGTGAGTGAGCAAGGTTGTGGTGGTATGGAATGGGTAGCGGGTTGCGGAAGTGTGACCCATGCATCGACACCAAC
>NC_136269.1:68387737-68443634 GCF_964187855.1 Myxine glutinosa | reverse complement strand
AAACCACTTTTCGCACTTGTGTTAGTGTTGAAAAACCGCTTTTCGCACTTGTTTTGGTGCAGGAAACAACTTTTGCACTTGTATTCGTGTGGAAAAACCGCTTTTCGCACTTGTGTTGGTGCAGGAAACCACTTTTGCACTTGTATTAGTGTGGAAAAAACACTTTTTGCACTTGTGATAGTGTTGAAAAACCAATTTTCGCACTTGTGATAGTGTTGAAAAACGACTTTTCGCACTTGTGTTAGTGTTGAAAAACCACTTTTCGCACTTGTGTTGGTGCAGGAAACCACTTTTGCACTTGTATTAGTGTGGAAAAAACACTTTTCGCACTTGTGTTAGTGTTGAAAAACCACTTTTCGCACTTGTGTTAGTGTTGAAAAACCACTTTTTGCACTTGTGATAGTGTTGAAAAACCACTTTTCGCACTTGTGTTAGTGTTGAAAAACCGCTTTTCGCACTTGTGTTGGTGCAGGAAACCACTTTTGCACTTGTATTAGTGTGGAAAAACCACTTTTCGCACTTGTGTTAGTGTTGAAAAACCACTTTTCGCACTTGTGTTAGTGTTGAAAAACCACTTTTCGCACTTGTGTTAGTGCAGGAAACCACTTTTGCACTTGTATTAGTGTGGAAAAAAACACTTTTTGCACTTGTGATAGTGTTGAAAAACCACTTTTCACACTTGTGATAGTGTTGAAAAACCACTTTTCGCACTTGTGTTAGTGTTGAAAAACCACTTTCCGCACTTGTGTTGGTGCAGGAAACCACTTTTGCACTTGTATTAGTGTGGAAAAAACACTTTTTGCACTTGTGTTAGTGTTGAAAAACCACTTTTCGCACTTGTGTTAGTGTTGAAAAACCACTTTTCGCACTTGTGTTGGTGCAGGAAACCACTTTTGCACTTGTATTAGTGTGGAAAAAACACTTTTCGCACTTGTGTTAGTGTTGAAAAACCACTTTTCGCACTTGTGTTAGTGTTGAAAAACCACTTTTCGCACTTGTGTTAGTGCAGGAAACCACTTTTGTACTTGTATTAGTGTGGAAAAAACACTTTTTGCACTTGTGATAGTGTTGAAAAACCACTTTTCGCACTTGTGATAGTGTTGAAAAACCACTTTTCGCACTTGTGTTAGTGTTGAAAAACCACTTTTCGCACTTGTGTTGGTGCAGGAAACCACTTTTGCACTTGTATTAGTGTGGAAAAAACACTTTTTGCACTTGTGTTAGTGTTGAAAAACCACTTTTCGCACTTGTGTTAGTGTTGAAAAACCACTTTTCGCACTTGTGTTGGTGCAGGAAACCACTTTTGCACTTGTATTAGTGTGGAAAAAACACTTTTCGCACTTGTGTTAGTGTTGAAAAACCACTTTTCGCACTTGTGTTAGTGTTGAAAAACCACTTTTCGCACTTGTGTTAGTGTTGAAAAACCACTTTTCGCACTTGTGTTGGTGCAGGAAACCACTTTTGCACTTGTATTAGTGTGGAAAAAACACTTTTTGCACTTGTAATAGTGTTGAAAAACCAATTTTCGCACTTGTGTTAGTGTTGAAAAACCACTATTCGCACTTGTTTTGGTGCAGGAAACCACTTTTGCACTTGTATTAGTGTGGAAAAACCACTTTTCGCACTTGTGTTAGTGTTGAAAAACCACTTTTCGCACTTGTGTTAGTGTTGAAAAAACACATTTCGCACTTGTGTTAGTGTTGAAAAACCACTTTTCGCACTTGTGTTGTTGCAGGAAACCACTTTTGCACTTGTAATAGTGTGGAAAAAACACTTTTCGCACTTGTGTTAGTGTTGAAAAAACACTTTTCGCACCTGTGTTAGTGTTGAAAAACCACTTTTCGCACTTGTGTTGGTGCAGGAAACCACTTTTGCACTTGTATTAGTGTGGAAAAAACACTTTTTGCACTTGTGATAGTGTTGAAAAACCACTTTTCGCACTTGTGTTCGTGTTGAAAAACCACTTTTCACACTTGTGTTGGTGCAGGAAACCACTTTTGCACTTGTATTAGTGTGGAAAAAACACTATTTGCACTTGTGATAGTGTTGAAAAACCACTTTTCGCACTTGTGTTAGTGTTGAAAAACCACTTTTCGCACTTGTGTTGGTGCAGGAAACCACTTTTGCACTTGTATTAGTGTGGAAAACCACTTTTCACACTTGTGTTAGTGTTGAAAAACCACTTTTCGCACTTGTGTTAGTGTTGAAAAACCACGTTTCGCACTTGTGTTGGTGCAGGAAACCACTTTTGCACTTGTATTAGTGTGGAAAAAAAACTTTTTGCACTTGTGATAGTGTTGAAAAACCACTTTCGCACTTGTGTTGGTGCAGGAAACCACTTTTGCACTTGTATTAGTGTGGAAAAACCACTTTTCGCACTTGTGTTAACATAAGCAATGTTGGCACATGTATTCTCCAGGGCACAACGGGTGCCAATATATATGCAAGGTAACTTGAATGGCACTCGGCAAAGAGTGGTTACCTCCGCCAGGCTGAACAGTTTACGTTTTGTATCCCACTAATAGGTCAAATCTGGATTTGGACCTGAACCAAAATCTGAGCAGCTTGTTCTTGTCACTCACCCAACTCATCCACCTCGTATTGTCATAACTCGTCCACAACTTTTTGAAATATCCTGCTCTGTATAGTTTTGCCCCGATCACTCAATGGTGAAGATTCACTCAATGGTAACTCGTCCACAACTTGTTGAAATTTCCTGTTATGTATCGTTTTTGGCCCCATCACTCAATGGTGAAGATTCACTTTTAAAAATCTTTCACCTGGATCTGGATCTTCACCAAACTTTAATCAATTCTTCTTTATCGAACACCCAACCATTTATTTATCATACATGCAACCATATCATTCGTCCTATTTTGACTTTTTGGCCGATGTTGACCTCAAAATATTGGTCGTTGAAATCAACGACCAAATTTGCAAATCGTCTTCAAATTTCAATTCAATCGGATAAAAATTGACAATTTTTCGAAATTCAGCCATTGTTGACCCTTTGGCTGATGTTGATCTCAAAAATAATTGGTTGCTCAAGCTCGTGACCAAAAATGTGCAAATCCCCTTCAAATTTCTGGACGAAATAAAAGCTCACCATCCATATCCATGGCTCGTTGGTCTAGGGGTATGATTCTCGCTTTGGGTGCGAGAGGTCCCGGGTTCAATTCCCGGACGGGCCCTGAATTGTTTTTGAATCAACAGGGACATTTTATAATCCCAATTCGAGCTCGTAATGTAAGGCGTTGATTCGAAAACGTTTCTAATGTAAGCAAGCTTTGTAATGTAAGCACACTTGCGATGTAAGCAAGGTTCCTAATGTATGCAATATTTTTGACGTAAGCAAGGCTTCTACTGTAAGCAACGGGTTTTATGAGGGTGGAGTTTGTACCGTAAGCACGGCTTGCACGGTAAGCAAACGGCACACCGTAAGCAATGTTTCCCGTAAGCACAGCTTGGCCTGTAAGCAAAAACCTTGCTTACTCACTTCGCATAAGCAGGGCTTCTAATGTCGGTGAATGTTCTAATGTAAGCAAATGCTCTGGTGTCGTCGGCAAACGTTTTTTTTTTTTTTTTTTTTTTTTTTTTTGGGGGGGGGGGGGGGGGGATACTGAATCGAGGCTCGTGAAAGAGCTAACATTTATTTCACAAACAAATCAACCAGACAAACAAAATATACAAAAAGAGGAAGCGGCAGACAAGATGGGGAGAGAAGGGGAAGCACACAAACACAACATTTGAGAGCAGGGAGAAGTGTGGGAGGGAGAGGGCTTGGGGGGAGAGGTATAAAACACAAGGAGACCAAGGACTTCCAGGACAGAAGTTGGTATTTCAAAAAAGTGTAGGATTTGGGGTGAAATTAGCAGGGGTAGAAAAGATCAAGGTTTTGGATGGGGGAAGATAAGAGATGGTGGTGAACAGCTGTTTTAAAGACCTGGAGGGTGGAGTGGGATTGAAGAGAGTGAGGGAGTTTGTTCCAGAGGCGGGAGAAAAGAGGAATGAAGAAATGAAGCTGAGCAGAAAGTCTTGATTTTGGCAGTTTAACCATAAGAGGGTTGCAGGCAGATCTTGTGCGACCTGCAGGAATATTTGGGGGACAGAGCCCAGAGAGAGCTGGGTGGGGGGGGCGGGGGGAAAGGCCAGAGAGGAGTCGGTGGAAGACGGAAAGACCACCAACCTGCCTGCGGTGAGTGAGTAAAAGGCCCTTGGAGTTAGCTTCATCGCGGGAGATTCCAAACATTCTCGTTTAAGCAAGATTTGTACTGTAAGCAAACGTTAACATGTAAGCAAAGTTTGCCATGTATGGGAGGTTTTGAATGTAAGCTACGTTCCTGCTGTAAGCAAGGTTTGAAACGTCAGCAAGTTTGTTGTATAAGCAAATGTTTTACTGCAAGCAAATGTTCAAATTTAAGAAAAAAAATTCATTTAAGCAAGATTTTTTAATGCAAGCAAACTTTCAAAAAAGTTTATACTGTTAGCAAGGTTTATAATGTAAGCAAGGGTTATAATGAAAGCAAGGTTTATAATGTAAGCAAAAGTTGTGCGTAAGCAAATGTGCTACTGTGAGCAAATGCTCTAGGGTAAGCAAAAGCCTCAATATAAGCAAATTTCACATTTTTGCACGTTTGTAATGTAAGCAATCTTATTAAAAGTTTATAATGTTCACATGGTTTATAATCGAAGTCAAGTTTTTAATGTAAGCAAGGTTTATAATGCAAGCACAATTTCTAATGGAAGCAAATGTTCTCATGTCAGCACATTTTCTCGTGTACGCATGTGTTACGTGCTCCTCCACAAACCCCGGTCACGGTGTACCTCCGAGCCCCGAGAGGGGTCACGGCAGAAAGATGTGTTATTCTGTGTGTCAAAGATCAATGGTGAAACCACACCAATTGTTACCAACAAACAAGTATTGTATTAAGGTCACACAAGAATAACAGCACAAAAACAATATTAATCAATTGTACAACAATATATCATTCCTATGATGGTACCATCAGTTTTGTACAATAAAACTTACTGTGCTCCAAATGAGCGAAAAGAACATTCCCAATGTCTCTGTCCCGGCTTGAAGCCAAAGTCGATCCACGCTCCAGTGATCGTCAGAACGATGTTGTATCGAGACCAGAATCCCGTTCGGTTGACAGTCACACTGCCAAAGATGGGCAAAGGTACCCTCAAGAGGCGACTGGGAAAACATACCTTCGGGTATGGACGTTCAACGGTTCCCCTTACGGCGAACCGCAAATTCCCACTCAAAATCCTCATTACACACACACACCAGGTTAATGTCTGGATGCGGTGAAATGGTTGAAGCAAGGTGAAGAGCCTGGAGCGATGCGAAATCGGGCGTGAGGCAAAATGGCCAAATGGCCCGTACTCGAGGCCTAACGGCACTCCAATGATTCTCTACGGAATCAACCACAAAACCTGTCATGCAGGTTTATCTGTCACAGCGATAACAACTCTGTCACAGGAATCCCTTTCCCAGGAAACCCAAATTTCACTCGTGACCCCCATTCGCCAGCGTTTGCTCAAGACCTCAAAGCAGCGCGGCTCCTTGTCCACCTCACTTGCTTCGCCTCCTTTTCCTCTTCTTCTTCGTCGCCCGGTTCCCGATCCGGTTTCCGGTTTCTTTTTAAAACATTAATTTTTTTTTACCTTTTGAAAACAGTTATCTCCAATTCACTTATACGATAACAATAATAGTACATGGAACCAAAAATGTTTACAGTAAATGAGAACCACAACAACGGAAGTGACGAATCCGTAACAGCATGATTGTGGTGTACACAACATTTTCGTGTGAGTGACGTCACTCATGCAAGCAAAGTTTATAATGCAAGCAAAGTTTATAATGCAAGCAAACTTTATAATGTCAGTAAAGTTTATAATGTTAGCAAATTTTCCAATGTAAGCAACTTTTCTAATGTAATCAAAGTTTCGAAAAAGTTTATAATGTTAGCAAAGTATATAATGAAAGGAAAGTTTTGACTGTAAGCAAGGTGTATAAGGTAAGCACAATTTTCTGTGTAAGCACAATTCCTACTGTAAACAAATGTTCTAATGTTAACAGTTTCTCATGTAGGCCTGATTTGTAATGTAAGCAAATGTGTATTGTAAGTACCGTTTATATTCGAAGAAAAGTTTTTACCGAAAGCACATTTTTCAAAGTAAGCAACTTTTCTAATGTAAGCAAGCCTTCTCATGCAAGCATGCTTTATAATGTAAGCAAAGTTTATAACATAAGCAATGTTGGCACATGTATTCTCTCGGGCACAACAGGTGCCAATATATACACAAGGTCTCAAATGTTGTGTTTGTGTCCTTCCCCCTCTCTCCCCATCTTGTCTACCGCTCCCTATGTTATATGTTTTATGTGTCGGTTTGTCTTTCTGTGTGATTAATGTTCGCTCTTTCACGAGCCTCGATCTTGTATACAAAAAAAAAAAAAAAAAAAAAAAAAAAAAAAAAGGTAACTTGAATGGCACTCGGCAAAGAGTGGTTACCTCCGCCAGGCTGAACAGTTTACGTTTTGTATCCCACTAATAGGTCAAATCTGGATTTGGATCTGAACCAAAATCTGATCAGCTTGTTCTTGTCACTTACCCAACTCATCCACCTCGTATTGTCATAACTTGTCCACAACTTTTTGAAATATCCTGCTTTGTATAGTTTTGCCCCGATCACTCAATGGTGAAGATTCACTCAATGGTAACTCGTCCACAACTTGTTGAAATTTCCTGTTATGTATAGTTTTTGCCCCCATCACTCAATGGTGAAGATTCACTTTTAAAAATCTTTCACCTGGATCTGGATCTTCACCAAACTTTAATCAATTCTTCTTTATCATACACCCAACCATTTATTTATCATACATGCAACCATATCATTCGTCCTATTTTGACTTTTTGGCCCATGGTGACCTCAAAGTATTGGTCGTTGAAATCAACGACCCAATTTGCAAATCGTCTTCAAATTTCAAGTCGATCGGTTAAAAATTGACAATTTTTCGAAATTCAGCCATTGTTGACCCTTTGGCCGATGTTGATCTCAAAAATAATTGGTTGCTCAAGCTTGTGACCAAAAATGTGCAAATCCCCTTCAAATTTCTGGACGAAATGAAAGCTCACCATCTATATCCATGGCTCGTTGGTCTAGGGGTATGATTCTCGCTTCGGGTGCGAGAGGTCCCGGGTTCAATTCCCGGACGGGCCCTGAATTATTTTTGAATTAACAGGGACATTTTATAATCCCAATTCGAGCTCGTAATGTAAGGCGTTGATTCGAAAACGTTTCTAATGTAAGCAAGCTTTGTAATGTAAGCACACTTGCGATGTAAGCAAGGTTCCTAATGTATGCAATATTTTTGGTGTAAGCAAGGCTTCTACTGTAAGCAACGGGTTTTATGAGGGTGGAGTTTGTACCGTAAGCACGGCTTGCACGGTAAGCAAACGGCACACCGTAAGCAATGTTTCCCGTAAGCACAGCTTGACCTGTAAGCAAAAACCTTGCTTACTCACTTCGCATAAGCAGGGCTTCTAATGTCGGTGAATGTTCTAATGTAAGCAAATGCTCTGGTGTCGTCGGCAAACGTTTTTTTTTTTTTTTTTTTTTTTTTTTTTTTTGGGGGGGGGGGTGGGGGATACTGAATCGAGGCTCGTGAAAGAGCTAACATTTATTTCACAAACAAATCAACCAGACAAACAAAATATACAAAAAGAGGAAGCGGCAGACAAGATGGGGAGAGAAGGGGAAGCACACAAACACAACATTTGAGAGCAGGGAGAAGTGTGGGAGGGAGAGGGCTTGGGGGGAGAGGTATAAAACACAAGGAGACCAAGGACTTCCAGGACAGAAGTTGGTATTTCAAAAAAGTGTAGGATTTGGGGTGAAATTAGCAGGGGTAGAAAAGATCAAGGTTTTGGATGGGGGAAGATAAGAGATGGTGGTGAACAGCTGTTTTAAAGACCTGGAGGGTGGAGTGGGATTGAAGAGAGTGAGGGAGTTTGTTCCAGAGGCGGGAGAAAAGAGGAATGAAGAAATGAAGCTGAGCAGAAAGTCTTGATTTTGGCAGTTTAACCATAAGAGGGTTGCAGGCAGATCTTGTGCGACCTGCAGGAATATTTGGGGGACAGAGCCCAGAGAGAGCTGGGTGGGGGGGCGGGGGGAAAGGCCAGAGAGGAGTCGGTGGAAGACGGAAAGACCACCAACCTGCCTGCGGTGAGTGAGTAAAAGGCCCTTGGAGTTAGCTTCATCGCGGGAGATTCCAAACATTCTCGTTTAAGCAAGATTTGTACTGTAAGCAAACGTTAACATGTAAGCAAAGTTTGCCATGTATGGGAGGTTTTGAATGTAAGCTACGTTCCTGCTGTAAGCAAGGTTTGAAACGTCAGCAAGTTTGTTGTATAAGCAAATGTTTTACTGCAAGCAAATGTTCAAATTTAAGAAAAAAAATTCATTTAAGCAAGATTTTTTAATGCAAGCAAACTTTCAAAAAAGTTTATACTGTTAGCAAGGTTTATAATGTAAGCAAGGGTTATAATGAAAGCAAGGTTTATAATGTAAGCAAAAGTTGTGCGTAAGCAAATGTGCTACTGTGAGCAAATGCTCTAGGGTAAGCAAAAGCCTCAATATAAGCAAATTTCACATTTTTGCACGTTTGTAATGTAAGCAATCTTATTAAAAGTTTATAATGTTCACATGGTTTATAATGGAAGTCAAGTTTTTAATGTAAGCAAGGTTTATAATGCAAGCACAATTTCTAATGGAAGCAAATGTTCTCATGTCAGCACATTTTCTCGTGTACGCATGTGTTACGTGCTCCTCCACAAACCCCGGTCACGGTGTACCTCCGAGCCCCGAGAGGGGTCACGGCAGAAAGATGTGTTATTCTGTGTGTCAAAGATCAATGGTGAAACCACACCAATTGTTACCAACAAACAAGTATTGTATTAAGGTCACACAAGAATAACAGCACAAAAACAATATTAATCAATTGTACAACAATATATCATTCCTATGATGGTACCATCAGTTTTGTACAATAAAACTTACTGTGCTCCAAATGAGCGAAAAGAACATTCCCAATGTCTCTGTCCCGGCTTGAAGCCAAAGTCGATCCACGCTCCAGTGATCGTCAGAACGATGTTGTATCGAGACCAGAATCCCGTTCGGTTGACAGTCACACTGCCAAAGATGGGCAAAGGTACCCTCAAGAGGCGACTGGGAAAACATACCTTCGGGTATGGACGTTCAACGGTTCCCCTTACGGCGAACCGCAAATTCCCACTCAAAATCCTCATTACACACACACACCAGGTTAATGTCTGGATGCGGTGAAATGGTTGAAGCAAGGTGAAGAGCCTGGAGCGATGCGAAATCGGGCGTGAGGCAAAATGGCCAAATGGCCCGTACTCGAGGCCTAACGGCACTCCAATGATTCTCTACGGAATCAACCACAAAACCTGTCATGCAGGTTTATCTGTCACAGCGATAACAACTCTGTCACAGGAATCCCTTTCCCAGGAAACCCAAATTTCACTCGTGACCCCCATTCGCCAGCGTTTGCTCAAGACCTCAAAGCAGCGCGGCTCCTTGTCCACCTCACTTGCTTCGCCTCCTTTTCCTCTTCTTCTTCGTCGCCCGGTTCCCGATCCGGTTTCCGGTTTCTTTTTAAAACATTAATTTTTTTTTACCTTTTGAAAACAGTTATCTCCAATTCACTTATACGATAACAATAATAGTACATGGAACCAAAAATGTTTACAGTAAATGAGAACCACAACAACGGAAGTGACGAATCCGTAACAGCATGATTGTGGTGTACACAACATTTTCGTGTGAGTGACGTCACTCATGCAAGCAAAGTTTATAATGCAAGCAAAGTTTATAATGCAAGCAAACTTTATAATGTCAGTAAAGTTTATAATGTTAGCAAATTTTCCAATGTAAGCAACTTTTCTAATGTAATCAAAGTTTCGAAAAAGTTTATAATGTTAGCAAAGTATATAATGAAAGGAAAGTTTTGACTGTAAGCAAGGTGTATAAGGTAAGCACAATTTTCTGTGTAAGCACAATTCCTACTGTAAACAAATGTTCTAATGTTAACAGTTTCTCATGTAGGCCTGATTTGTAATGTAAGCAAATGTGTATTGTAAGTACCGTTTATATTCGAAGAAAAGTTTTTACCGAAAGCACATTTTTCAAAGTAAGCAACTTTTCTAATGTAAGCAATCCTTCTCATGCAAGCATGCTTTATAATGTAAGCAAAGTTTATAACATAAGCAATGTTGGCACATGTATTCTCTCGGGCACAACAGGTGCCAATATATACACAAGGTCTCAAATGTTGTGTTTGTGTCCTTCCCCCTCTCTCCCCATCTTGTCTACCGCTCCCTATGTTATATGTTTTATGTGTCGGTTTGTCTTTCTGTGTGATTAATGTTCGCTCTTTCACGAGCCTCGATCTTGTATACAAAAAAAAAAAAAAAAAAACAAAAAAAAAAAGGTAACTTGAATGGCACTCGGCAAAGAGTGGTTACCTCCGCCAGGCTGAACAGTTTACGTTTTGTATCCCACTAATAGGTCAAATCTGGATTTGGATCTGAACCAAAATCTGATCAGCTTGTTCTTGTCACTTACCCAACTCATCCACCTCGTATTGTCATAACTTGTCCACAACTTTTTGAAATATCCTGCTTTGTATAGTTTTGCCCCGATCACTCAATGGTGAAGATTCACTCAATGGTAACTCGTCCACAACTTGTTGAAATTTCCTGTTATGTATAGTTTTTGCCCCCATCACTCAATGGTGAAGATTCACTTTTAAAAATCTTTCACCTGGATCTGGATCTTCACCAAACTTTAATCAATTCTTCTTTATCATACACCCAACCATTTATTTATCATACATGCAACCATATCATTCGTCCTATTTTGACTTTTTGGCCCATGGTGACCTCAAAGTATTGGTCGTTGAAATCAACGACCCAATTTGCAAATCGTCTTCAAATTTCAAGTCGATCGGTTAAAAATTGACAATTTTTCGAAATTCAGCCATTGTTGACCCTTTGGCCGATGTTGATCTCAAAAATAATTGGTTGCTCAAGCTTGTGACCAAAAATGTGCAAATCCCCTTCAAATTTCTGGACGAAATGAAAGCTCACCATCTATATCCATGGCTCGTTGGTCTAGGGGTATGATTCTCGCTTCGGGTGCGAGAGGTCCCGGGTTCAATTCCCGGACGGGCCCTGAATTATTTTTGAATTAACAGGGACATTTTATAATCCCAATTCGAGCTCGTAATGTAAGGCGTTGATTCGAAAACGTTTCTAATGTAAGCAAGCTTTGTAATGTAAGCACACTTGCGATGTAAGCAAGGTTCCTAATGTATGCAATATTTTTGGTGTAAGCAAGGCTTCTACTGTAAGCAACGGGTTTTATGAGGGTGGAGTTTGTACCGTAAGCACGGCTTGCACGGTAAGCAAACGGCACACCGTAAGCAATGTTTCCCGTAAGCACAGCTTGACCTGTAAGCAAAAACCTTGCTTACTCACTTCGCATAAGCAGGGCTTCTAATGTCGGTGAATGTTCTAATGTAAGCAAATGCTCTGGTGTCGTCAGCAAACGTTTTTTTTTTTTTTTTTTTTTTTTTTTTTGTGGGGGGGGGGGGGGGATACTGAATCGAGGCTCGTGAAAGAGCTAACATTTATTTCACAAACAAATCAACCAGACAAACAAAATATACAAAAAGAGGAAGCGGAGGACAAGATGGGGAGAGAAGGGGAAGCACACAAACACAACATTTGAGAGCAGGGAGAAGTGTGGGAGGGAGAGGGCTTGGGGGGAGAGGTATAAAACACAAGGAGACCAAGGACTTCCAGGACAGAAGTTGGTATTTCAACAAAGTGTAGGATTTGGGGTGAAATTAGTGGGGGTAGAAAAGATCAAGGTTTTGGATGGGGGAAGATAAGAGATGGTGGTGAACAGCTGTTTTAAAGACCTGGAGGGTGGAGTGGAATTGAAGAGAGTGAGGGAGTTTGTTCCAGAGGCGGGAGAAAAGAGGAATGAAGAAATGAAGCTGAGCAGAAAGTCTTGATTTTGGCAGTTTAACCATAAGAGGGTTGCAGGCAGATCTTGTGCGACCTGCAGGAATATTTGGGGGACAGAGCCCAGAGAGAGCTGGGTGGGGGGGGGGGGGCGGGGGGAAAGGCCAGAGAGGAGTCGGTGGAAGACGGAAAGACCACCAACCTGCCTGCGGTGAGTGAGTGAAAGGCCCTTGGAGTTAGCTTCATCGCGGGAGATTCCAAACATTCTCGTTTAAGCAAGATTTGTTCTGTAAGCAAACGTTAACATGTAAGCAAAGTTTGCCATGTATGGGAGGTTTTGAATGTAAGCTACGTTCCTGCTGTAAGCAAGGTTTGAAACGTCAGCAAGTTTGTTTTTTTAGCAAATGTTTTACTGCAAGCAAATGTTCAAATTTAAGAAAAAAAATTCATTTAAGCAAGATTTTTTAATGCAAGCAAACTTTCAAAAAAGTTTATACTGTTAGCAAGGTTTATAATGTAAGCAAGGGTTATAATGAAAGCAAGGTTTATAATGTAAGCAAAAGTTGTGCTTAAGCAAATGTGCTACTGTGAGCAAATGCTCTAGGGTAAGCAAAAGCCTCAATATAAGCAAATTTCACATTTTTGCACGTTTGTAATGTAAGCAATCTTATTAAAAGTTTATAATGTTCACATGGTTTCTAATGGAAGTCAAGTTTTTAATGTAAGCAAGGTTTATAATGCAAGCACAATTTCTAATGGAAGCAAATGTTCTCATGTCAGCACATTTTCTCGTGTACGCATGTGTTACGTGCTCCTCCACAAACCCCGGTCACGGTGTACCTCCGAGCCCCGAGAGGGGTCACGGCAGAAAGATGAGTTATTCTGTGTGTCAACGATCAATGGTGAAACCACACCAATTGTTACCAACAAACAAGTATTGTATTAAGGTCACACAAGAATAACAGCACAAAAACAATATTAATCAATTGTACAACAAATATATCATTCCTATGATGGTACCATCAGTTTCGTACAATATAACTCACTGTGCTCCAAATGAGTGAAAAGAACATTCCCAATGTCTCTGTCCCGGCTTCAAGCCAAAGTCGATCCACGCTCCAGTGATCGTCAGAACGATGTTGTATCGAGACCAGAATCCCGTTCGGTTGACAGTCACACTGCCAAAGATGGGCAAAGGTACCCTCAAGAGGCGACTGGGAAAACACACCTTCGGGTATGGACGTTCAACGGTTCCCCTTACGGCGAACCACAAATTCCCACTCAAAATCCTCATTACACACACACACCAGGTTAATGTCTGGATGCGGTGAAATGGTTGAAGCAAGGTGAAGAGCCTGGAGCGATGCGAAATCGGGCGCGAGGCAAAATGGCCAACTGGCCCGTACTCGAGGCATAACGGCACTCCAACGATTCTCTTCGGAATCAACCACAAAACCTGTCATGCAGGTTTATCTGTCACAGCGATAACAACTCTGTCACAGGAATCCCTTTCCCAGGAAACCCAAATTTCACTCGTGACCCCCATTCGCCAGCGTTTGCTCAAGACCTCAAAGCAGCTCGGCTCCTTGTCCACCTCACTTGCTTCGCCTCCTTTTCCTCTTCTTCTTCATCGTCCGGTTCCCGATCCGGTTTCCGGTTTCTTTTTAAAACATTAATTTTTTTTTACCTTTTGAAAACAGTTATCTCCAATTCACTTATACGATAACAATAATAGTACATGGAATCAAAAATGTTTACAGTGAATGAGAACCACAACAACGGAAGTGACGAATCCGTAACAGCATGATTGTGGTGTACACAACATTTTCGTGTGAGTGACGTCACTCATGCAAGCAAAGTTTATAATGCAAGCAAAGTTTATAATGCAAGCAAACTTGATAATGTCAGTAAAGTTTATAATGTTAGCAAATTTTCCAATGTAAGCAACTTTTCTAATGTAATCAAAGTTTCGAAAAAGTTTATAATGTTAGCAAAGTATATAATGAAAGGAAAGTTTTGACTGTAAGCAAGGTGTATAAGGTAAGCACAATTTTCTGTGTAAGCACAATTCCTACTGTAAACAAATGTTCTAATGTTAACAGTTTCTCATGTAAGCCTGATTTGTAATGTAAGCAAATGTATATTGTAAGTACCGTTTATATTCGAAGAAAAGTTTTTACCGAAAGCACATTTTTCAAAGTAAGCAACTTCTAATGTAAGCAATCCTTCTCATGCAAGCATGCTTTATAATGTAAGCAAAGTTTATAACATAAGCAATGTTGGCACATGTATTCTCTCGGGCACAACAGGTGCCAATATATACACAAGGTAACTTGAATGGCACTCGGAAAAGTGTGGTTACCTCCGCCAGGCTGAACAGTTTACGTTTTGTATCCCACTAATAGGTCAAATCTGGATTTGGATCTGAACCAAAATCTGATCAGCTTGTTCTTGTCACTTACCCAACTCATCCACCTCGTATTGTCATAACTTGTCCACAACTTTTTGAAATATCCTGCTCTGTATAGTTTTGCCCCGATCACTCAATGGTGAAGATTCACTCAATGGTAACTCGTCCACAACTTTTTGAAATTTCCTGTTATGTATCGTTTTTGGCCCCATCACTCAATGGTGAAGATTCACTTTTAAAAATCTTTCACCTGGATCTGGATCTTCACCAAACTTTAATCAATTCTTCTTTATCATACACCCAACCATTTATTTATCATACATGCAACCATATCATTCGTCCAATTTTGACTTTTTGGCCCATGGTGACCTCAAAGTATTGGTCGTTGAAATCAACGACCAAATTTGCAAATCGTCTTCAAATTTCAAGTCGATCGGTTAAAAATTGACAATTTTTCGAAATTCAGCCATTGTTGACCCTTTGGCCGATGTTGATCTCAAAAATAATTGGTTGCTCAAGCGAGTGACCAAAAATGTGCAAATCCCCTTCAAATTTCTGGACGAAATGAAAGCTCACCATCCATATCCATGGCTCGTTGGTCTAGGGGTATGATTCTCGCTTCGGGTGCGAGAGGTCCCGGGTTCAATTCCCGGACGGGCCCTGAATTATTTTTGAATCAACAGGGACATTTTATAATCCCAATTCGAGCTCGTTATGTTAGGCGTTGTTGGGGGGAGAGGTATAAAACACAAGGAGACCAAGGACTTCCAGGACAGAAGTTGGTATTTCAACAAAGTGTAGGATTTGGGGTGAAATTAGCGGGGGTAGAAAAGATCAAGGTTTTGGATGGGGGAAGATAAGAGATGGTGTTGAACAGCTGTTTTAAAGACCTGGAGGGTGGAGTGGGATTGAAGAGAGTGAGGGAGTTTGTTCCAGAGGCTGGAGAAAAGAGGAATTAAGAAATGAAGCTGAGCAGAAAGTCTTGATTTTGGCAGTTTAACCATAAGAGGGTTGCAGGCAGATCTTGTGCGACCTGCAGGAATATTTGGGGGACAGAGCCCAGAGAGAGCTGGGTGGGGGGTGGGGGGGGGGCGGGGGGAAAGGCCAGAGAGGAGTCGGTGGAAGACGGAAAGACCACCAACCTGCCTGCGGTGAGTGAGTGAAAGGCCCTTGGAGTTAGCTTCATCGCGGGAGATTCCAAACATTCTCGTTTAAGCAAGATTTGTTCTGTAAGCAAACGTTAACATGTAAGCAAAGTTTGCCATGTATGGGAGGTTTTGAATGTAAGCTACGTTCCTGCTGTAAGCAAGGTTTGAAACGTCAGCAAGTTTGTTGTATAAGCAAATGTTTTACTGCAAGCAAATGTTCAAATTTAAGAAAAAAAATTCATTTAGGCAAGATTTTTTAATGCAAGCAAACTTTCAAAAAAGTTTATACTGTTAGCAAGGTTTATAATGTAAGCAAGGGTTATAATGAAAGCAAGGTTTATAATGTAAGCAAAAGTTGTGCATAAGCAAATGTGTTACTGTGAGCAAATGCTCTAGGGTAAGCAAAAGCCTCAATATAAGCAAATTTCACATTTTTGCACGTTTGTAATGTAAGCAATCTTATTAAAAGTTTATAATGTTCACATGGTTTATAATGGAAGTCAAGTTTTTAATGTAAGCAAGGTTTATAATGCAAGCACAATTTCTAATGGAAGCAAATGTTCTCATGTCAGCACATTTTCTCGTGTACGCATGTGTTACGTGCTCCTCCACAAACCCCGGTCACGGTGTACCTCCGAGCCCCGAGAGGAGTCACGGCAGAAAGATGTGTTATTCTGTGTGTCAAAGATCAATGGTGAAACCACACCAATTGTTACCAACAAACAAGTATTGTATTAAGGTCACACAAGAATAACAGCACAAAAACAACATTAATCAATTGTACAACAAATATATCATTCCTATGATGGTGCCATCAGTTTCGTACAATATAACTCACTGTGCTCCAAGTGAGCGAAAAGAACATTCCCAATGTCTCTGTCCCGGCTTCAAGCCAAAGTCGATCCGCGCTCCAGTGATCGTCAGAACGATGTTGTATCGAGACCAGAATCCCGTTCAGTTGACAGTCACACTGCCAAAGATGGGCAAAGGTACCCTCAAGAGGCGACTGGGAAAACACACCTTCGGGTATGGACGTTCAACGGTTCCCCTTACGGCGAACCGCAAATTCCCACTCAAAATCCTCGATACACACACACACCAGGTTAACGTCTGGATGCGGTGAAATGGTTGAAGCAACGTGAAGAGCCTGGAGCGATGCGAAATCGGGCGCGAGGCAAAATGGTCAACTGGCCCGTACTCGAGGCGTAACGGCACTCCAACGATTCTCCTCGGAATCAACCACAAAACCTGTCATGCAGGTTTATCTGTCACAGCGATAACAACTCTGTCGCAGGAATCCCTTTCCCAGGAAACCCAAAGTTCACTCGTGACCCCCGTTTGCCAGCGTTTGCTCAAGACCTCAAAGCAGCCCGGCTCCTTGTCCACCTCACTTGCTCCGCCTCCTTTTCCTCTTCTTCTTCGTATCCGGTTCCCGATCCGGTTTCCGGTTTCTTTTTAAAACATGAATTTTTTTTACCTTTTGAAAACAGTTATCTCCAATTCACTTAAATGATAACAATAATAGTACATGGAACCAAAAAAGTTTACAGTGGATGAGAACCACAACAACGGAAGTGTCGAATCCGTAACAGCATGGTTGTGGTGTACACAACATTTTCGTGTAAGTGACGTCACTCATGCAAGCCAATTTATAATGCAAGCAAAGTTTTTAATGCAAGCAAACTTTATAATGTCAGTAAAGTTTATAATGTTCGCAAATTTTCCAATGTAAGCAACTTTTCTAATGTAATCAAAGTTTCGAAAAAGTTTATAATGTTAGCAAAGTGTATAATGAAGGGAAAGTTTTGACTGGAAGCAAGGTTTATAAGGTAAGCACAATTTTCTGTGTAAGCACAATTCCTACTGTAAACAAATGTTCTAATGTTAACAGTTTCTCATGTAAGCCTGATTTGTAATGTCAGCAAATGTATATTGTAAGTACCGTTTACATTCGAAGTAAAGTTTTTTACAGAAAGCACATTTTTCAAAGTAAGCAACTTTTCTAATGTAAGCAATCCTTCTCCTGCAAGCATGCTTTATAATGTAAGCAAAGTTTATAACATAAGCAATGTTGGCACATGTATTCTCTAGGGCACAACGGGTGCCAATATATATGCAAGGTAACTTGAATGGCACTCGGCAAAGAGTGGTTACCTCCGCCAGGCTGAACAGTTTACGTTTTGTATCCCACTAATAGGTCAAATCTGGATTTGGATCTGAACCAAAATCTGATCAGCTTGTTCTTGTCACTCACCCAGCTCATCCACCTCGTTTTGTCATAACTCGTCCACAACCTTTTGAAATTTCCTGTTATGTAAAGTTTTTGCCCCTATCACTCAATGGTGAAGATTCACTCAATGGTAACTCGTCCACAACTTTTTGAAATTTCCTGTTATGTAAAGTTTTTGCCCCTATCACTCAATGGTGAAGATTCACTTTAAAAAATCCAGCACCTGGATCTGGATCTTCACCAAAATGTATTCAATAATTCTTCTTTATCATACACCCAACCATTTATTTATCATACATGCCACCATATCATTCGTCCTATTTTGACTTTTTGGCCGATGTTGACCTCAAAATATTGGTAGTTGAAATCAACGACCAAATTTGCAAATCGTCTTCAAATTTCAATTCAATCGGATAAAAATTGACCATCTATCTATCTATCTATAATTCCAGTAATCTCTGTCTGTACGTTTGTACGTTTGTACGTTTGTCTGTTTGTCTGTGACCGCTGTTTCTCGACAACTACCGGTCCGATATACTTGAAACTTGCCAGGTATATTGCTGGGGACCCGAGGATGTGCCTTTTCAAGGTTTGAAATTAATCGGACAAGTACTTACCGAGCTATGGCGATTTAGCCGTTCGCCGTTCGCTTTGCCGTTGCGAATGGACCAAACCATTCATGTAAATAGAGGGGGGGGGGGGGGGGGGGTTCTGTGGTCGTTCGCTTTGGCTTTGCGAATGGACCAAACCATTCATGTAAATAGAGGGGGGGGGTTCTGTGGTCGTTCGCTTTGGCTTTGCGAATGGACCAAACCATTCATGTAAATAGAGGGGGGGGTTCTGTGGTCGTTGCGAATGGACCAAACCATTCACATCGAATCATCGAATCACATCGAATGGACCAAACCGTTCGCTTTGGACCAAACCATTGCATGTAAATAGAGGGGGGGGTTCTGTGGTCGTTGCGAATGGACCAAACCATTCATGTTTTTTTTTTTGTTTTTTTTTGGCAAGGAACGGGCACCCACGTACGGGCACGTCCTAGCTTATATATAGTACGGGCATGCCCTAGTTTTAGAAATTCAGCCATTGTTGACCCTTTGGCCGATGTTGATCTCAAAAATTATTGGCAGCAAAATTCAATGACCAAAAATGTGCAAATCCTCTTCAAATTTCTGGACGAAATGAAAGTTCATCATCCATATCCATGGCTCTTTGGTCTAGGGGTATGATTCTCCCTTTGGATGCGAGAGGTCTCGGGTTCAACTCCCAGACGAGCCCTCAATTTTTTTTTAATCAACAGGGACATTTTATAACCCCAATTCGAGCTCGTAATGAAAGCCGTTGATGATGAAATGTTTCTAATGTAAGCAAAGAGGCTAATGTAAGCAAGATTTCTAATGTAAGCAAACTTGTTATGTAAGCAACGCTTTCACCGTCTGTGCGGTATTTTCTTGTAAGCAAAGTTTATAATGTAAGCGATGCTTGTCGTGTAAGCTCTGGTTAACTTTCGGCAAAGGCTATCATAGAAGCACATCGTTTACCCTCAGCACGGTTTTACCTGCAAGCAATTTTATATGCAAGCATTGTTTTTGACGTAAACACTGCTTTTAATGGAAGCACCTGTTCTACTGTAAGCAAATGGTCGCATCTCAGTAAAGTTTCTCATTTAAGCAGGATTTTTGAGGAAAGCAAGTGTCATAATGCAAGCAAAGTGTAGAGTGTAAGCCAAGTTTATAATGTAAGCAGAGTTTCTAATGTGAGCAAAGTTTTTAATGGAAGCACAGCATACATCGTAAGCAAGGTTTGTCATGCAAGCAAATGTTCTGCTGCAAGCAAATGTTCAAATGTAAGCAATTTCATTTCGGCAAGATGTGTAATGTAAGCAACTTTCTAAAAAGTATATACTGTTAGCAAGGTTAATAATGTAAGCAAGGATTATAATGTGAGCAAAGTTTATAAGTTAAGCAAGGCCTATAACGCAAGCAATGTTTCTTCTGTAAGAAAATGTTCGACTGTACGCAAATGTTCGAATGTAAGCAACTTTCTTATTTCAGCAAGCTTTGCAATGAAAGCAAACTTTATAAAAAGCTTATTATGTGAGCAAGGTTTATAATATAAGGAAGGTTTTGAATGTAAGCAATATTTATAATGTAAGCACAATTTCCGCTGTATACAAATGTTATAATGTTGGCGAATTTTCTCATGTAAGCCGAATTTGTTATGTCGGCAACTTTATAATGCAAGTAACGTTTATTATGGAAGTGAAGTATTTTACTGCTTGCAAATGCTCCAATGTAAGCAACTTTTCTAGTGTAAGCACCCCTTCTCATGCAAGCATGATTTCTAATGTAAGCAAAGTTGATAACATAAGCAATGTTGGCACATGTATTCTCTCGCGCACAACAGGTGCCAATATAAATACAAGGTAACTTGAATGGCACTCGGCAAAGAGTGGTTACCTCCGCCAGGCTGAACAGTTTACGTTTTGTATCCCACTAATAGGTCAAATCTGGATTTGGATCTGAACCAAAATCTGATCAGCTTGTTCTTGTCACTTACCCAACTCATCCACCTCGTATTGTCATAACTTGTCCACAAATTTTTGAAATATCCTGCTCTGTATAGTTTTGCCCCGATCACTCAATGGTGAAGATTCACTCAATGGTAACTCGTCCACAACTTGTTGAAATTTCCTGTTATGTATCGTTTTTGGCCCCATCACTCAATGGTGAAAATTCACTTTTAAAAATCTTTCACCTGGATCTGGATCTTCACCAAAATTTAATCAATTCTTCTTTATCGAACACCCAACCATTTATTTATCATACATGCAACCATATCATTCGTCCTATTTTGACTTTTTGGCCCATGTTGACCTCAAAGTAGTGGTAGTTGAAATCAACGACCAAATTTGCAAATCGTCTTCAAATTTCAAGTCGATCGGTTAAAAATTGACAATTTTTCGAAATTCAGCCATTGTTGACCCTTTGGCTGATGTTGATCTCAAAAATAATTGGTTGCTCAAGCTTGTGACCAAAAATGTGCAAATCCCCTTCAAATTTCTGGACGAAATGAAAGCTCACCATCTATATCCATGGCTCGTTGGTCTAGGGGTATGATTCTCGCTTCGGGTGCGAGAGGTCCCGGGTTCAATTCCATTGAACTCCTCAATTTGATTCCTCAATTATTTTTGAATCAACAGGGACATTTTATAATCCCAATTAGAGCTGGTAATGTAAGGCGTTGATTCGAAAACGTTTTTCTAATGTAAGCAAGCTTTGTAATGTAAGCACACTTGCGATGTAAGCAAGGTTCCTAATGTATGCAATATTTTTAACGTAAGCAAGGCTGTAAGCAACGGGTTTTTATGAGAGTGGAGTTTGTACCGTAAGCACAACTTGTACCGTAAGCAAACGGCACACCGTAGGCAATGTTTCCCGTAAGCACAGCGTGGTCTGTAAGCAAAAAACCTTGCTTACTCACTTCGCATTAGCAGGGCTTCTAATGTCGGTGAATGTTCTCATGTGAGCAAATGCTCTGGTGTCGTCGGCAAACGTTTTTTTTTTTTTTTTTTTTTTTTTTTTGGATACTGAATCGAGGCTCGTGAAAGAGCTAACATTTATTTCACAAACAAATCAACCAGACAAACAAA
The DNA here is from genome assembly GCF_964187855.1 of Myxine glutinosa. Lineage (NCBI taxonomy): Eukaryota > Metazoa > Chordata > Myxini > Myxiniformes > Myxinidae > Myxine > Myxine glutinosa. Next base: position 68,422,132 of record NC_136269.1, on the reverse strand, counting down.
ATATATAAAAAGAGGAAGCGGAAGACAAGATGAGGAGAGAAGGGGAAGCACACAAACACAACATTTGAGAGCAGGGAGAAGTGTGGGAGGGAGAGGGCTTGGGGGGAGAGGTATAAAACACAAGGAGACCAAGGACTTCCAAGACAGAAGTTGGTATTTCAAAAAAGTGTAGGATTTGGGGTGAAATTAGCGGGGGTAGAAAAGATCAAGGTTTTGGATGGGGGAAGATAAGAGATGGTGGTGAACAGCTGTTTTAAAGACCTGGAGGGTGGAGTGGGATTGAAGAGAGTGAGGGAGTTTGTTCCAGAGGCGGGAGAAAAGAGGAATGAAGGAGTGAAGCTGAGCAGAAAGTCTTGATTTTGGCAGTTTAACCATAAGAGGGTTGCAGGCAGATCTTGTGCGACCTGCAGGAATACTTGGGGGACAGAGCCCAGAGAGAGCTGGGGGGCGGGGGCAAGGCCAGAGAGGAGTCGGTGGAAGACGGAAAGACCACCAACCTGCCTGCGGTGAGTGAGTGAAAGGCCCTTGGAGTTAGCTTCATCGCGGGAGATTCCAAACATTCTCGTTTAAGCAAGATTTGTACTGTAAGCAAACGTTAACATGTAAGCAACGTTTGCCATGTATGGGAGGTTTTGAATGTAAGCTACGTTCCTGCTGTAAGCAAGGTTTGAAACGTCAGCAAGTTTGTTGTGTAAGCAAATGTTTTACTGTAAGCAAATGTTCAAATTTAAGAAAAAGATTTCATTTAAGCAAGATTTTTTAAAGCAAGATTTTTTAATGCAAGCAAACTTTCAAAAAAGTTCGTAGTGTTAGCAAGGTTTATAATGTAAGCAAGGGTTATAATGAAATCAAGGTTTATAATGTAAGCAAAAGTTGTGCGTAAGCAAATGTGCTGCTGTGAGCAAATGCTCTACGGTAAGCAAAAGCCTCAATGTAAGCAAAGTTCACATTTTTGCACGTTTATAATTTAAGGAATCTTATTAAAAGTTTATAATGTTCACATGGTTTATAATGGAAGTCAAGTTTTTAATGTAAGCAAGGTTTATAATGCAAGCACAATTTCTAATGGAAGCAAATGTTCTCATGTCAGCACATTTTCTCGTGTACGCATGTGTTACGTGCTCCTCCACAAACCCCGGTCACGGTGTACCTCCGAGCCCCGAGAGGAGTCACGGCAGAAAGATGTGTTATTCTGTGTGTCAAAGATCAATGGTGAAACCACACCAATAGTTACCCACAAACAAGTATTGTATTAAGGTCACACAAGAATAACAGCACAAAAACAATATTAATCAATTGTACAACAAATATATCATTCCTATGATGGTACCATCAGTTTCGTACAATATAACTCACTGTGCTCCAAATGAGCGAAAAGAACATTCCCAATGTCTCTGTCCCGGCTTCAAGCCAAAGTCGATCCATGCTCCAGTGATCGTCAGAACGATGTTGTATCGAGACCAGAATTCCGTTCGGTTGACAGTCACACTGCCAAAGATGGGCAAAGGTACCCTCAAGAGGCGACTGGGAAAACACACCTTTGGGTATGGACGTTCAACGGTTCCCCTTACGGCGAACCGCAAATTCCTGCTCAAAATCCTCATTAAACACACACACCAGGTTAACGTCTGGATGCGGTGAAATGGTTGAAGCAAGGTGAAGAGCCTGGAGCGATGCGAAATCGGGCACGAGGCAAAATGGCCAACTGGCCCGTACTCGAGGCATAACGGCACTCCAATGATTCTCTTCGGAATCGACCACAAAACCTGTCATGCAGGTTTATCTGTCACAGCGATAACAACTCTGTCGCAGGCATCCCTTTCCCAGGAAACCCAAAGTTCACTCGTGACCCCCGTTCGCCAGCGTTTGCTCAAGACCTCAAAGCAGCTCGGCTCCTTGTCCACCTCACTTGCTTTGCCTCCTTTTCCTCTTCTTCTTCGTCGTCCGGTTCCCGATCCGGTTTCCGGTTTCTTTTTAAAACATTTTAAAATTTATTACCTTTTGAAAACAGTTATCTCCAATTCACTTATACGATAACAATAATAGTACATGGAACCAAAAATGTTTACAGTGGATGAGAACCACAACAACGGAAGTGACAAATCCGTAACAGCATGATTGTGGTGTACACAACATTTTCGTGTGAGTGACTTCACTCATGCAAGCAAAGTTTATAATGCAAGCAAAGTTTATAATGCAAGCAAACTTTATAATGTCAGTAAAGTTTATAATGTTAGCAAATTTTCCAATGTAAGCAACTTTTCTAATGTAATCAAAGTTTCGAAAATGTTTATAATGTTAGCAAAGTATATAATGAAAGGAAAGTTTTGACTGTAAGCAAGGTTTATAAGGTAAGCACAATTTTCTGTGTAAGCACAATTTCTACTGTAAACAAATGTTCTAATGTTAACAGTTTCTCATGTAAGCCTGATTTGTAATGTAAGCAAATGTATATTGTAAGTACCGTTTATATTTGAAGTGAAGTTTTTACCGAAAGCACATTTTTCCAAGTAAGCAACTTTCTTAATGTAAGCAATCCTTATCATGCAAGCATGCTTTCTAATGTAAGCAAAGTTTATAACATAAGCAATGTTGGCACATGTATTCTCTCGGGCACAACAGGTGCCAATATATACACAAGGTAACTTGAATGGCACTCGGCAAAGAGTGGTTACCTCCGCCAGGCTGAACAGTTTACGTTTTGTATCCCACTAATAGGTCAAATCTGGATTTGGATCTGAACCAAAATCTGAGCAGCTTGTTCTTGTCACTTACCCAACTCATCCACCTAGTTTTGTCATAACTCGTCCACAACTTTATGAAATTTCCTGTTAGGTATAGTTTTTGCCCCTATCATTCAATGGTGAAGATTCACTTTGAAAAATCCAGCACCTGGATCTGGATCTTCACCAAAATGTAATCAATTCTTCTTTATCATACACCCAACCATTTATTTATCATACATGCCACCATATGATTCGTCCTATTTTGACTTTTTGACCCATGTTGACCTCAAAATATTGGTAGTTGAAATCAACGACCAAATTTGCAAATCGTCTTCAAATTTCAAGTCAATCGGATAAAAATTGACAATTTTAGAAATTCAGCCATTATTGATATTTTGACCTATATTGACCTTTTGGCCTATGTTGACCTCAAAAATAATTGGTGGTTGAATTTCGTGAGATCATGTTAAAATTCTGTTCAAATTTCAAGTCAGTCGAATGAAAATTGACAATTTTAGAAATGTTGCTTCATGTTGACCTTTTGGCCGATATTGACCTCAGAAATAGTTGGTCCATGAACCTGATATGCAAATCCTCTTCAAATTTCAAGTCAATTGGATGAAAATTGAAGATTTTAGAAATTTGACCTGTGTTGACCTGTTGGCCTATGCTGGCCTCAAAAGGGTGACCGCTATATCAAATGGTCATGTAACATGTGGTAAAGTTTCATTTTCCTCCGCTGAATGTTTTTTGATAAACACTTATTAAAATGCCGATACGTACGTATTCTTCCGATCACTTAACCACGCATTCAGCTTCGTGAGCACGGGGTAATAAATGTACAAGGAAGGTTGCATCCGGCCAGAGTGCAATTGAAGGCCGCACCTTCAACCAAGTAACACCCAAATGAACAGGAGTTCCACAAGTGCGACGATCATGTCGAAGCCTCCGAGAGGAATCCGAGGGCGAAACAGACAGGCCAGTAGTCGTACCGCCGAGGAGGACAGCGCCACCAAGGAGAACCGAAGATGGCACACAGCCACACAACTTATTCTCTGTGGAAAAGTACTTCCGACCAAAGTCCTCTGAAGTCCTTGACAGTCTGCATCAAGAGCTCAACATATGATTTGAGCAAAAGGTCTGCGACTCTTCCGGGATCTGGAAAAAAATTACGGAAGTGGCTCGTTGGTCGAGGGGTATGATTCTCGCTTCGGGTGCGAGAGGTCCCGGGTTCAAATCCCGGACGAGCCCTCAATTATTATCTTTTTAATCAACAGGTACATTTTATAATCCCAATGAGAGCTCGTTATTGATGTAAGCAGTTGATTATGAAACGTTTCCAATGTAAGCAAAGTGTATAATGCAAGCATGATCTGTCATGTAAGCAAATGGTATAATGTATGCAAAGTTTCTAATGTAAGCAAATGTTCGAATGCAAGCAACGTTTTTAATGGAAGCAAAGTTTGTCACGTACACAAGGTTTGTAATGGAGGCAACGTTTATAATGTAAGCATCGCTTATAACGTAAGCACGGTTTATACTGTGAGCAAAGTTTGTAATGTAAGCAAAGTTTCTAGCATATGCTAGGATTAAAATGTAAGTAATGTTCACATGTAAGTAAATGTTCTGATGTAAGCAAAGGTTCCCATTCAAGCAAGATTTGTAATGTAAGCAAAGTTTATAACATAAGCAATGTTGGCACATGTATTCTCTCGGGCACAACAGGTGCCAATATATATGCAAGGTAACTTGAATGGCATTCGGTAAAGAACGGGTACCTCCGCCAGGCGGAACAGTTTACGTTTTGTATCCCACTGATCGGTCAAATCTGGATTTGGATCTGAACCAAAATCTGAGCAGCTTGTTCTTGTCACTCACCCAACTCATCCACCTCGTATTGTCATAACTCGTCCACATCTTTTTGAAATCTCCTGTTTTTTTATGTATCGTTTTTGTCCCTTTCACTCAATGGTGAAGATTCACTTTTTAAAATCTTGCACCTGGATCTGGATCTTCACCAAAATGTAATCAATTCTTCTTTATCATACACCCAACCATTTATTAGCGCTGAGGAAGCGCCTCTAGCGAATGACTTCCAGCCAGTGTAACGCGAATTCCTGTCACAGGAATTCTGAGATCATATAAGTGTGACGTGGCAGTTCCTGATTGGTTCGTGTTGGGGAACCCCTTCTCGCTGCCGACGTGACGTAAATTCGCGCACGCGCACTGGTGAAGCGCGAGATTCGGCCCAAGGTTCTTATTATTATTATTATTATTTTTGTATACAAGATCGAGGCTCGAACCATGATCGAGGCTCGAAATTCCATGCCCGAACCTCAGCGCAATCCAAGAGGATTCACTTGTTTATCATACATGCAACCATATCATTCGTCCTATTTTGACTTTTTGGCCTATGTTGACCTCAAAATATTGGTAGTTGAAATCAACGACCAAATTTGCAAATCGTCTTCAAATTTCAAGTCAATCGGATAAAAATTGACAATTTTAGAAATTCAGCCATTATTGATATTTTGACCTATATTGACCTTTTGGCCTTGTTTGATCTCAAAAATAATTTGGAGTTTAATTCAATGACTAAATATTCAAATATTCTTAAAATTTCAAGTCAATGTGATAAAAATTGCCAGTTTTAGAAATCCAGCCTATCTTGATATTTTGGCCTAAGTTGTCCTTTTGGCTGATATTGACCTCAAAAATAATTGGTGGTTGAATTAAGTGAGACAATGTGAAAATTCTGTTCAAATTTCAAGTCAGTCGAATGAAAATTGACAATTTTAGAAATGTTGCTTCATGTTGAACTTTTGGCCAATATTGACCTCAGAAATAGTTGGTGTGTGACTTCAGTGACCTGATATGCAAATCCTCTTCAAATTTCAAGTCAATTGGATGAAAATTGAAATTTTTAGAAATGTTGCTTCATGTTGACCTTTTGGCCTAAGTTGACCTTTTGGCCTCTATTGATCTCAAAAATAATTTGTAGTTTAATTCAATGACTAAATATGCAAATATTCTTAAAATTTCAAATCAATCTGATAAATATTGCCAGTTTTAGAAAATCTAGCCTGTCTTGACCTTTTGGCCTATCTTGACCTTTTGGCCGGTATTGACCTCAAAAGTAATTGGTGGTTGAATTAAGTGAGATCATGTGAAATTCTGTTCAATTTTCAAGTCAGTCGAATGAAAATTGACAATTTTAGAAACGTTGCTTCATGTTGACCTTTTGGCCGAAATTGACCTCAGAAATAGTTGCTGCGTGACTTCAGTGACCTGATATGCAAATCCTCTTCAAATTTCAAGTCAATTGGATAAAAATTGAAGATTTTAGAAATTTGACCTGTGTTGACCTGTTGGCCTATGCTGGCCTCAAAAGGGTGACCGCTATATCAAATGGTCATGTAACATGTGGTAAAGTTTCATTTTCCTCCGCTGAATGTTTTTTGATAAACACTCTTATTAAAATGCCATTACGTACGTATTCTTCCGATCACTTAACCACGCATTCAGCTTCGTGAGCACGGGGTAATAAATGTACAAGGAAGGATGCATCCGGCCAGAGTGCAATTGAAGGCCGCACCTTCAACCAAGAACACCGAAATGAACAGGAGTTCCACAAGTGCGACGATCATGTCGAAGCCTCCGAGAGGAATCCGAGGGCGAAACAGACAGGCCAGTAGTCGTACCGCCGAGGAGGACAGCGCCACCAAGGAGAACCGAAGATGGCACACAGCCACACAACTTATTCTCTGTGGAAAAGTACTTCCGACCGAAGTCCTCTGAAGTCCTTGACAGTCTGCATCAAGAGCTCAACATATGATTTGAGCAAAAGGCCTGCGACTCTTCTGGGATCTGGAAAAAGACTGTGGTAATGGCTCGCTGGTCTAGGGGTATGATTCTCGCTTCGGGTGCGAGAGGTCCCGGGTTCAACTCCCGGACGTGCCCTCAATTTTTTTTTAATCGGACACCTTCGGTACATTTTATTATCCCAATTGATGCTCGTTATGTAAGCCGTTGGCTATAAAACGTTTCTAATGTAAGCAAATATGTCTTGTGAGCAAACTGTGAATTGTAAGCAAAGTTTCTGGCGTAAGCAAAGTTTTGGATGTAAGCACGATTTGTTATGTAAGCAAACTCTGTAATTTAAGCAAAGTTTTAAGCAACTTTTAAAATGTAAGCAAAGTTTGTACCGTAGGCAAGGCTTATAATGTCGGCAAAGTTTCTGACATAAGCAAGGTTTAGAATGTAAGCAAATGTTCAAATGTAAGCAAAGTTTAGCATTCATGCAAGATTTTTAATGTAAGCAAACGTTCTAATGTAAGCAAAGTTTCTGCGTAAGTAAGGTTTATAATGTAAGCAATGTTTTTTTGCTTTAAGCAAGGTGTGTAATGTACGGAATGTTTATAATGTAAGCAAGGTTTATAATGTAAACACAATTTAAATGTAAGCAGATGCTCTACCGGAAGCAAATGTTCTCATGTAAGCACGATTTGAAATTTACGCACCTGCATACTGTAAGTAACGTTTAGAATGCAAGCAAAGTTTATAATGTAAGAAAAGTTTATAATGTTAGCAAATTTTTCAATGTTAGCAAATTTTGTAATGTTCGCAAACTTTCTCATGCAAGCATGCTTTATAATGTAAGCAAAGTTTATAATACTAGGGCATGCCCGTACTATATATAAGCTAGGACGTGCCCGTACGTGGGTGCCCGTTCCTTGCCAAAAAAAAAAAAAAAAAAAAATTTGTGTAGGGGTGTGTGTGTGTAAACATCCTAGGGCGTGCCCGTACGTGGGTGCAAAAAAACATGCGTGCAAACAACAACAACAAAAAAAAACTTGTCCATTCGCAACGCCAAAGCGAACGGCGAACGGCTAAATCGCCATAGCTCGGTAAGTACTTGTCCGATTAATTTCAAACCTTGAAAAGGCACATCCTCGGGTCCCCAGCAATATACCTGGCAAGTTTCAAGTATATCGGACCCGTGGTTGTCGAGAAACAGCGGTCACAGACATACAAACATACAAACATACAAACATACAAACATACAAACATACAAACATACAAACATACACACAGAGATTACTGGAATTATAGATAGACTAGGGCATGCCCGTACTATATATATGCCCGTACTATATATATATCTAAAATTATATCCCCCCCCTCTATTTACATGAAATGGTTTGGTCCATTCGCAACGCCAAAGCGAACGGCGAACGGCTTGCGAGTACGGTGACAACCCCCCCCCTCTATTTACATGAAATGGTTTGGTCCATTCGCAACGACCACAGAACCCCCCCCTCTATTTACATGAAATGGTTTGGTCCATTCGCAACGCCAAAGCGAACGGCGAACGGCTAAATCGCCATAGCTCGGTAACTACTTGTCCGATTAATTTCAAACCTTGAAAAGGCACATCCTCGGGTCCCCAGCAATATACCTGGCAAGTTTCAAGTATATCGGACCGGTAGTTGTCGAGAAACAGCGGTCACAGACAAACATACATACAAACATACAAACATACAAACATACAAACATACAAACATACACACAGAGATTAGTGGAATTATAGATAGATAAGCAATGTTGGCACATGTGTTCTCTCGGGCACAACAGGTGCCAATAAATATACAAGGTAACTTGAATGGCACCGGGAAAAGAACGGGTACCTCCGCCAGGCTGAACAGTTTACGTTTTGTATCCCACTAATAGGTCAAATCTGGATTTGGACCTGAACCAAAATCTGATCAGCTTGTACTTGTCACTCACACAACTCATGCACATAGTTTTGTCATAACTCGTCCACAAATTTTTGAAATTTCCTGCAATGTATCGTTTTTGGCCCTATCACTCAAAAGTGACGATTCATTAAAAAAAAATCTAGCACCTGGATCTGGATCTTCTCCAACATTTCATCAATAATTATTCTTTATCAAAACACCCAACCTTTCCATCAAATTTCATGCAAATCCCCGATAAAAGGTAATTCTGGAGTGTTGTGAAAGGCAATTCTGAAGGGTTCTCGAGTGTTTAAAGGGTAATTCTGAAGGCTTCTCGAGGATTCTAAAGGGTAATTCTTGGGGGGGGGGGGGGGGGGGTCTTAACGGGTAATTATGGAGTGTTTTAAAGGGTAATTCTGAAGGGTTCTCGAGGGTTATATAGGGTAATTCGATAGGGGTTTAAAGGGTAATTAAAGAGTGTATTAAATGGTAATTCTAGAGTGTTTTAAAGGGTAATTCTATACGGCTTTAAAGGGTAATTCTGAAGGGTTCTAGAAGGTTCTAAAGGGTAATTCTAGAGGGTCTTAAAGGGTTATTCTAGAGTGTTTTAAAGGGTAATTCTCGAAGGTTCTAGAGGGTTCTATAGTGTAATTCTAGGGGTGTTTAAAGGGTAATTCTACACTGTTTTAAAGGGTAATTCTGAAGGGTTCTGGAGGATTCTGAAGGGTAATTCTAGAGGGGTTTAAAGGGTAATTCTGGAGTGTTTTAAAGGGGAATTCTAGAGTGTTTTAAAGGGTAATAATCGACGTTTTTAAACGGTAATTCTGTGGGGGTTCTAAACGGTAATTCTAGAGGGGGTTAAAGGGTAATTCTAGAGTGTTTTAAAGGGTAATTCTGAAGGGTTATAGAGGGTTATAAAGTGTAATTCCAGAGGGGTTTAAAGGGTAATTTTAGAGTGTTTTAAAGGGTAAGTCTCATGGGTTCTAGAGGGTTATAAAGTGTAATTATAGCGGGGTTTAAAGGGTGATTCTAGAGTGTTTTAAAGGGTAATTCTGAAGTGTTGTCGAGGATTCTAAAGGGTAATTCTCGAGGGTCTTAAAGGGTAATTATAGAGTTTTAAAAAGGGTAATTCTGAAGGGTTCTCGAGGGTTATAAAGGGTCATTCTTGAGGGGGTGAAAGGGTAATTCTAGAGTGTTTTAAATGGTAATTCTAGAGTGTTTTAAAGGGGTTTCTAGACGGGTTTAAAGGGTAATTCTGAAAGGTTCTACAGGGTTCTACAGGGTATTCCGAGAGGGTCTTAAAGGGTAAGTGTAGAGTGTTTTAAAGGGTGATTCTAGAGGGTCCTAGAGGGTTATAAAGTGTAATTCTAGAGGGGTTCAAAGGGTAATTCTAGATTGTTTTAAACGGTAATTCTGAAGGGTTCCAGAGGGTTCTAAAGGGTAATTCTAGAGGGTCTTCAATGGTAATTATAGTTTTTTTAAAGGCTAATTCTGAAGCGTTATAGAGGGTTATAACGGGTAATTCTTGAGGGGGTGAAAGGGTAATTCTAGAGTATTTTAAATGGTAATTCTAGAGTGTTTTAAAGGGGTTTCTAGACGGGTTTAAAGTGTAATTCTGAAAGGTTCTAGAGGGTTCCACAGGGTATTCCAAGAGGGTCTTAAAGGGTAATTATAGAGTGTTTTAAAGGGTAATTCTGCGGGGTTCTAGGGGGTTATCAAGGGTAATTCTCGAGGGGTTTAAAGGGTAATTATAGTGTTTTAAAGGGTAATTCTAGAGTGTTTTAAAGGGTAATTCTGAAGGGTTCTCGGGCGGTATAAAGGGTAACTTTCAGGGGTTTTTTAAAGGGTAATTTTAATGAGTTATAAAGGGCAATTCTCGAGGTTTTTAACGGGGAATTCTAATGGGTTATAAAGGGTAATTAGAATGGGTTTAGTTAGTTTCTAGGCTTTGCCTTTTTCATCTTACTATAATTCACCAAATGTCCATCTGTCTGTCTGTCTGTGTGTCCGTCCATCTGTCCGTTTGAAAGTACCGCAAAAACGGCTAAATTGTTTTTCCAATTTCAGCTTCGGTCTCCAGCATTTTCAGGTTTGGACTCCCGCATAACGTTATTTTCCCAGGTGCCGCACAAACGGCTGCACCGATCGCTGCACAACTGCACTGATCGGCTGCACAGTTGCACCGATCGGCTGCACAGTTGCACCGATCGGCTGCACCGATCAGCTGCATCGATCGGCTGTACCAATCGGACTCGGTGACCTCAGACAAAGACCTTTTTAAAAGGACATGGGTTGAATCACTGCTTGAGAGAACGCCAACCCCCTCCCCGCCATCACGGTCGTCTCTCCAACTCACAATCCCAAGAGATATGCGGAAAGGACGACCCAAAACCAATTATCTTCTTTTGACGTATATAAACACCATTAAAAGAAGTAAGTAATGACCTTGGCCAAAGTTCAAACGTTTGAGTTTAATCTCTACATGAGAGAATGCCACATAGCTATTTGGGCGGCGTATAAGCTAACAGATCGCTGTCTTCATCGATCTTGCCAAGGCCGTAACAACAATCAGCTCAAAATCCTTTTAACTGTTGACGTGGTAGTTTTTACAATGAAGGAAACACGTATCAGGAGTACATACGACATAGCGATTGTGAATGTGCTGCTCTGAGGCGGCTTTCGCTTCGCATCGAATTATTCATTACATTCATTTCATGATCGTTACGCTCATTCTTACGCTCATTAAACGTTCATTAAACATTAAACGTTCTTTGAGCGATTACGAAAATAAAAACGAACAACATTACGAAATTACGTTCACACCGTCAAATCAAACACTACCGTGAACACAAACATCGTCACAATGAAAACATCGTCACAAACGTTACGTTACATAATTCAAACGTTACGTAATGTTACGTTCTGCTCGAAATTGACTGAAACCAATTTCAAGATGGCTGCCGTGGCGGCCATATTGAAAATCGCAGCGCAGCCATTTTCGAAAGGCACCTTCCTCTACTCAACCCCAACACACACTGCAAAAAGGAATTTAATCGGACAAGCCGTTCCCCTTGAAATTGCCGGAAACCAAAAGTTGACGGATGCCCGGACGCCCGCCAGGACGACGCCCGTGACGACAATACCCCTTAGCCCAATTTGATATCTGATATTTTGCCTTTGAACAAGTGGAACAAGATGAACAAGTGGAAGGAATGTATGGAGACAAAAGGTCTGAAGGTGAATATTGGAAAGACAAAGGTGATGGCAAGTGGTAAAGCATGTGGTGAGGTGGAAAGAACTGGGAAGTGGCCGTGTGCTGTGTGCAGGAAGGGTGTCGGAGTGAACTCCATTCAATGTACAATGTGTGCTGAGTGGGTTCATCAAAAATGTAGTGGTCTGAGAGGGTCATTTACCAGTGTGGCAGCTACATTCAAATGTAAGGTGTGCGCAGAGGGAGCTGCAGATGGAGGAAATGTTGAGTTGGATCTTGGAGACGGCGTGAAGCTGGAAGGTGTGAAAACATTTTGCTACCTCGGAGACATGCTGAATGGAGAAGGTGGATCAGACTCGGCAACGGTTGCTCGAGTGAGATGTGCATGGAAGAAGTTTCGGGAACTGAGTAGCGTGCTGATGAGGAGGAGAGTGTCGCTGAAGCTGAAGGGAAAGGTGTATGCTGCATGTGTGAGAAGTGTTATGATTTATGGGAGCGAGACATGGGTAATGAACGTAGAGCAGCAACGAAGGCTGGAAAGGGTGGAAATGCGAATGGTTCGATGGATGTGCGGAGTATCGTTGAGAGAGAGGAAGACAAATGATGAATTGCGAAAGATGATGGGAATATTGCCTGTGATTGATGCTGTGAAGAGGAACAGGTTGAGATGGTTTGGTCATGTATTGAGGAAGGATGAAAGTGACTGGTTGAGAAGAGTGATGGAAGTTAATGTAGAAGGAAGTAGAGGACGGGGAAGACCGAGAAAGACTTGGCTAAAGATGGTGGAAGAAGAAATGCGGGCAAGGGGGTTAACAAGGAGAGATGCAGAAAATAGGGCAAAATGGAGAAGATCGTCATGGGGACCGCAAGGCTAACCCCCGCTCTAGCAGGGAAAATGGCCTTAAAATGCATGTTGTTGTTGTTGTTGTATATTTTGCCTTTTCATTTGGGCCTCTCAATTGAAGCCCCGCCCATAGGGCGGGTACCGTTGCTCGTATTAAAAATGCCAAATTGAACCACCACTTCCTTTGGACACGGGTGCGATTTTTGACCCTTTAGATTTTAGGACAGAGCACAGACAGACAACCATATGTTGGAAATACTCGCGCAGACATTGAAGGGCCTGTAATGGCCTTCTGCATCTAAGTTCTTTGTAAAGGAACTCATATTATTATTTATTTTTATTAATTAATCAATCGAATGAACTCGTCACATTTATTTCCAATTTTTCACACACACTACGCCGGTGCTTCGTAATTATGCTAAGCAATGCCTTCGTAATGGTGAAAAAAACCCACAGTACAGTAGAGTAGCAACATGGAGACGAAATACACGAATAGAGCAATATATGCACAATTTAACGTAATAGGCTATATAGACTATAGTATATGAGTTTTGGACGCAATTTTTTCCGATATTATTCCTATTAATCTAGAATCCACGAAAATACATTGAACTCAACTTTATTTTGCATAATACCGGAAAAAGAAACCAGCCTCACTATACGGATGTTGATTATACACCGTTTGAGAATCCTAGGTATAATATATCCAATGCTATCAACACCAAATATAGAGGAGTAGAAGGAAAATGGTAAAAACAAGCTTAAGTAGTAAAATGAAAACAAAGGAACAGGAAAAAGCATGAGATTGTAATCCTGATCTTGGGTAATTTTCGTGTACAGCACGAAGAGGTTTCTTCAGTGAATGCAACACAGAAGGTTATATTTCAGTTTTCATTTCCACCCACTGATGTATTGAGAGGGCTTTGTAGTGCAAAAAAGGTAAATAAAGGAAACTATTTGTGCAACGTGCAGATTTGAGCAGGTCTGAGAAACAATGAAAACAAAATGAGAGAGGAAGAAGAAACTTTGCTTCGCGGCTCCAAAACCGCCATTTAAATTCATAGGATGGGTAAGAAGAAGAATCCGCCGCCTTGCAGAGCTCGAGCGCACTGGATGTTGGTGCTTCGTGCGGTGCATTCTGGGCGCTGCCGCCATGGATGGAGTGGTAGCATTACCCGATTTCGCTGTAATCTGTTCATTTCTACAACGCTATGGACGCATTCTCGATATGCCGGATATTAACCTGGCTCAGCTGGAGAGTGCGATAGACGAGAAAGAACGAGGTGAGTGGCATTCGGTAACCCCCACCTACTGAGCTCTCGTTTGTTTGTGTGTGTCCACCTCTCTCTTCCCCTTTACTTGGACTGGCTGTTTTTTCTTCCTTCGATCGGTCGTTGCTCTACCGCGAGCGATACTCGGGTCTCCCGTGCTCTTCACGTCAGAACATATCGTACCTGTACGGTAATCCTTTTGTAACCCCATTCACCGCCGTCTCATTGACCCCTGTACTTGGGAGTCTTCCTCTTCTAACTCCAACCGTGCTTTAACTTCGTTCTCCCCCATCTAGTGCCACAGCAGCTGATAGACCTGCACGTGAAGTTGTTGCGGAAGCTGGGGCGCACCGTCAGTTCGGAGCGATGGGAGAAACACCTTCTCCGGGTAAGGTGTCAATTTAGATTTAATTTACTGTCCACTGTTGCTATTAGTATTAGTATTACTATTTCTACTGCAACCACAACTGCAAGAAACAACCGCTGCAACCACCACTGCAGCCACCGCTGCAACCACCACTGCAACCACCACTGCAACCACCACTGCAGCCACCACTGCAACCACCACTGCAACCACCACTGCAGCCACCACTGCAACCACCACTGCAGCCACCACTGCAGCCACCACTGCAACCACCACTGCAACCACCACTGCAACCACCACTGCAACCACCGCTGCAACCACCGCTGCAACCACCGCTGCAACCACCACTGCAACCACCACTGCAACCACCACTGCAACCACCACTGCAACCACCACTGCAACCACCGCTGCAACCACCGCTGCAACCACCGCTGCAACCACCACTGCAACCACCACTGCAACCACCACTGCAGCCACCACTGCAGCCACCACTGCAACCACCACTGCAGCTACCACTGCAGCCACCACTGCAACCACCACTGCAGCCACCACTGCAGCCACCACTGCAACCACCACTGCAGCCACCACTGCAGCCACCACTGCAGCCACCACTGCAACCACCACTGCAGCCACCACTGCAACCACCACTGCAGCCACCACTGCAGCCACCACTGCAACCACCACTGCAGCCACCACTGCAACCACCACTGCAGCCACCACTGCAACCACCACTGCAACCACCACTGCAACCACCACTGCAGCCACCACTGCAGCCACCACTGCAACCACCACTGCAGCCACCACTGCAACCACCACTACTAGTACTACTACCATTCCCCCTCCACACCCTGCTATCCTGAGCATCCCCTTTCATGCCCCTCTCTACTGCCTCCTTGCACCTCAATATTGGTCTACCTCTTCTGCCAACTGCATCAATATCTGTCATCTCCTCTTTACTCTTATTTGTGCAATTGCCTTCCAGTTGTTGTTCAATCCACCCCCTCTCTCCAGAACTTCACACAAGTAGTATGTACCATCATGTCATGTCATTCCCCATCCCTATCCTCCACATTTTCTACCCCCATTAACCCAACTGCACTCAACCCTCTTATTTGCAGGTTACTGTGTTTCTCCTCTCGCTTTCACTCTCTCCCCCTCTTCCTCTTCTCGTTTGCCTGTTCGTTCATTCCTTTGCTTACTCCCCTACTGTCTGTATGTTTTTGTTTGTTTGTTGGTCGTCAATGAGGCTAGATGTTGTACAAATTTTTTTTTTTTTCTTCCCCTGTGCCTTTCCTACATATGGCGTATTATTATTGTACTCGATGAATAAAGAAAGCTTGCCTGAACACATTTCTCATGTCCACTATTGGTGTTAATTTACTCTCTAATCCGCATTATTTTCCCCCTTCTTGAGCATCATCTTGGGAAAAATTGGTGGAGAAAAAAGTCATCGGTCACGTGGTTCGGCCGCCATCTTGGAAAAACCAAAAAACTTTGCACCTCTATATCTCCGAAAGTGCTGAATAGAAAAAATTAGAGACATGGCTCGTTGTAAAGAACTCTCCATGGGGAATAAAAGATGTTAATGATGATGTCATAGGTGCCTCCATTATGACGTCATACTTCGACAAGTACAAAACTTCATCCGATCAAGATGAAATTTCTTGAGTATAATCGAAGAATAAATTAGTTTAGAAAAAAAATTAATGATGACGTCATTGGTCACGTGGTTCGGCCGCCATATTTGTTTTAACACAAAAGGCTTTAAAAATCACAAATACATCCTGGCGAGGGTTTGCAATCTCCGATTGCTCTTTTTCTTGTTGTACTTGTTATTTGGATGCTAAACAATGTTTTTTTCCTTTATTACCTCTGTCACCGAAGGTGGACGTCTGGACGAACGAAGGTCATGGTTTCACCGCTGTCTGTTTGTGTGAGCACGATATCTCAAAGTTATGGATGGATTCGGACAAAATTTGGCAGATTAGTTAGTTGTGCGACCAGGACGGATTGAATCGATTTTGTCGAAGATCCTTATTCAGATACAGATACTAGAATTTTAAAAGTGATTCTTCACTGTCAATGGATACTAGAATTTTAAAAGTGATTCTTCACTGTCAATGGATGGGAGGCCCAAAAGTAATATTTAGCACGATGTCTCAAAAAGTTGTGGACGGATTCAGATAAAACTTGGTGGTCAAGTTGGGTTTCTGACAAGTAAAATTGATTAAATTATGGTGAAGATTCGAATCCAGATACGAGAATGTTTTATAATTTTAAAAAGTGATTCCTCCCCATTGAGAGATCGGCCAAAAATAATATATAGCATGATATTTCATAAAAGTTGTGGATGACTTATGTCAAAACTAGGTGGATGAGTTGCGTAAGTGACAATAACAAGCCGATTCGAATTTGGTTCAGGATTGGATCCAGATCTGGCCTATCGGTGGGATATAAAATGTAAACTGTTCAGCCTGGCGGAGATATGCGCTATACCGAGTGCCGTTCCAGTTATTGCATGGAATGGTCTCTCTGGAGGGCTAGTGGCAGCAGAAACAGTACATGGTTTTAACTTGGAATTGTATAGGTACCGTATTTATTTAATTTATTCACATATATATTTAATTTGGTCAGGCATGATGGGCTGAATGCCTCCCACGTCATAGTTCCTTGTTATTCGTGATGAGACTCACTCAATGTTGATTTGGTGTATATATTCAGAGCAGGTATTTGGCATGTGATTGTGGAAGGTAACCCAGGTGTCAAAGTTTCTTGCACGTGTGCCCAAAGATCTGTCAAGATCATCACCAGAGCTGGGCTTTGGAGTTGGAGACCTTGGGCTATGTGAAAAGCAGTTCCAAGCTGAAGATCGGGCTGTTGAAGGTAGTGCTTGTTTTCTTTTTTATGATTAGACTAATTTGTACACCCAAAATCATTGTTGTTCTTCGGATGTTTGTCTCATTGTACTGTGTGTGGAAGTGGCTTCCTTGGTATTGGTTAGAGATACTTGCCATCCGTTGACCATGGCTCTAGGACACCACCAATCAATTTTGCTTTTGATGTTGGTATTGAAGTTTTCAGTGATAGGTATTAATGCAAGTGATTTTGGAGCAGTTTGGTTGTGGAGTTTGTAAGGCCTTGTTGCATTGCCCTCACTCGTGTGGGTTTATTTCCTAAAGAACGTTTGATGGAAATATCCGTGACTCGTCCAGGATTGGTTCTTGACCATGGATATATATATATATATATATATATATATATATATATTAGGGTGGGCTTCAAAAAATCAAAATGCAGATTTTCTCCGGGACATGGTCTATTTTTGTTCCTTTTTGTGTCAAAGGAAACCACACCAAATTTGAATGGAATCCAATAATATTTAGGGGTGCCACATCAGTGATGAATTTTCCCCCATGCAAAAATAGGAATTCCCATTTTTTGGGCTGTATATACACAAAATAAATACATAATTATATATATACATTAAATATAATATTAAAAATAAATATATAGTAAATATACATTAAATAATAATAATATATATTATATTATACATTATATATACAATTATACGATAGACAATTATACAAATATAGACAAATATAATACATTAAATAATATATTAAAAATAAATATAATATATTAAAATTTAAATGTAATAAATAAATATTTTGTTATACAATATATATACATTATAATTAAATATACATTAAATTTATACATAAAATATACATTAAATAATAAATATACATAAATACACATTATACATTATATATATAGTTATATACAATATATTATACATACAGTTTTGAGACTTCCTATGATCACTATCTGGGCAATTTTCATGCATGTTTTGTACAGGTTCCCGGGGTCAGGGGTATGCTTTTTTAGTGTGTAATATGTAGGCCTAACTTATTGACTGGCTCTTTTGTAGAGAGTGACCCTGTGGAGTAAGAATTAACAGGATTTTACCCACATTCTTGCGTATTTTGCAGATATGGCATGTGCTAGTACCAGTGTTTCATTGAAAACTCGGGCTCAGGATAATGTGTATCTCATTGGGTCCACTTCTGGAGATGCCATCAAAGGTGCCAAGCTCCCGACTGTGCATCAATCTCTTGTCCTGTTTTTCCATCACCTGAAGAAGGAGAATCGCACTGCCCGGGAGAGTGCAACCCTCACCATTAAAGAGGTTGTGAAGTTCTGGGAAAAAGCTCACCTACCTACAACGACGAAGCAGCACTGCATCCATCGTTTGGAGAGGCTATATGAAGAATGGAGGAGCCTCCAAAAAGGTGCAAAGCGGGGTGGTGCGACCCAAGAGAAAAAGGAAGCATCCTTCAAGGCCTCCTTGGAGAAGACGTTTGATCTTAGGCATGCAGATTCGGAGGCCATAATCGCCAACCCTGAGGACAGGAAGTTTCTTCACGATCAATTCTCAGAGAGGAAGGCTTCAATGGGATCTGTAGACACTGTGTTGGAAGCAAAAACGAAGCGAAAGAAAGAAAGGGAAGAAAAGGAGAAGACTAAGGCAGAGAAGGAAAATAAGAGACAGGAAATGGTCATGAAGGGTGCTACTGCTATGGAAGTCACAGACTCAGACTCTGACTCTGAGACCACGGCACAGGCTGGTTCTTCATCATCTGATGGTGGGATATCTCGTCCCAAGAAAAGAAGGCCTATCAATATTGTCACTCCTGAAGTCGCAGCTTCTTTGGATCGTACGAAAACAAGTGACCGAATGGCTGTCCACAACTTGGCATCCATTTGTAGAGCAGTAGGATGGGATCCTGCAGAGCTGGCACTGAACCGATGGACAGTGCGGCGGAATCGCATGATGCATCGATGCAAAACCATGGACGAAATAAAAGAAGCATTTCATCATAATGTGCAGGGTCCTTTAGTGGTCCATTGGGATGGAAAGCTTCTTCCCGATGTCACTGGAGATTTTGTGCATGTGAAGGTGGATCGTCTTCCAATCCTTGTGTCCAACCAGTACCATGGAATCGAGCAGCTGTTGAATGTTCCCAAGTTACCTGACGGGGGAGGAGAAGCTATGGCAACCGCTGTAGTGGACACACTGAAGAGCTGGAACCTTGTGGGCAAGGTGAAGGCTTTGTCTTTTGACACAACGGCCAGCAATTCAGGTGTTCGTGGAGGGGCTGCTGTCCTCATTGAAAAGAAGCTACAGACTGAACTAATTCATTTGGCTTGCCACCATGATGCGCACGAAATCATTCTGGGAGATGTTTTCACTGCTCTTTTCGGTCCTTCATCAGGCCCTGACATCCAGCTTTTTAAGCGGTTTCAGGCGGAGTGGCCGTCCATTGCCCATCACCAACCAAAAAATGGATTCACAGATCCTGATACGGCAGCTGCGTTTGCACAGAACAATGACATGATGGATGAAGCTCTGGAATTTGCTCTTGTGTGTTTGAAAGATCAGCAGCCACGAGATGATTATCGTGAACTCCTAGAACTGACTGTCATCTACATGGGAGGAATCCCACCTCGTGGAATCCGGATCATGGCTCCAGGAGCAATGCACAGAGCCAGATGGATGGCAAAAGCACTATATTCACTACAGGTGTTCATGTTTCGGTCAGAGTTCCACTTGACACTTCGAGAGGCGAGAGAACTCCGAGCCTTCAACATTTTTGTCTGCCTTGTGTATGTACAGGCTTGGTTTCGGGCTCCACAAGCTATTGAGGCTCCCCTGAATGACATTAACCTCTTCAAGAAGTTGGAAAAGTTTGAACAAATCGATCAGAAGATGGCTCAGGCAGCCTTGAAGGCACTTGGCCGCCACACGTGGTACATGAGCCCAGTACTAGTGGCATTTGCATTCTTTGACACCAGAATTGACAAAGAAAGCAAGATCAATATGATTGAAGCATTGAAAAATGACGGTGAAAACCCCTCTCCAAAGAGACCAGCTATCAAACGAGGAACCGCCCTGTCAATCGCTGGCCTCATAACAAAACACACCAAGCATTTCTTCAGCATTCTAGGGACCCCAACTGATTGGATGGATAAGGATCCTGGTTCATGGGAGCAAGAAACCAGCTTTCAGGAAGCAAAGAAAGCCGCCAGTGGCTTAGTCGTGGTGAACGACAGGGCAGAAAGGGGTGTCGCATTGATACAAGACTACAATAAGCTCCTTACAAAGGATGAAGAGCAAAAGCAAGCTCTGCTCCAAGTTGTTGCTGCTCACAGGAAGATGTACCCCGATGCCAAGAAGGCAACAGTGGTGAAACAGGCCCAGAAATAGGAGTTACATTTCTCATTATATTTGGGTTTTTTAATATTATGTGATATGGTGTCTTCATTTTATGAACTGAACATTTGGATTGTTATCATTGAATTTGAGTTTTCATAGCAATATAGTGCTATTTGTGCAGCTATTGTAACTTGTGTTTGCTAGAATACAAAGAAAGTGAGTGGAGGGTGGATTTTCATAAAACAAACTTCTGGTTTTGCTTTCGATCCATATATAGAAAAGTTTTGTAGACACCTTTAGTTTGAAGGCTGATGTGGCACCCCTAAATAAAATCAGATTGCTTTCATATTTGGTGTCTTTTCATTTTGGAACAAAAGGAACAACATAAAGCCATGTCCCAATAAATATTTAAAAAAAATTATTTTGAGCACCACCCTAATATATATATACTAGCGGGGTCACCCGTGGGAATCCCACGGGCATGGATGTGTGTGACATTTCGACATATTGAGTTATATGCTGCACATTCATTTTTACAAAATGGTTACTGGCAAGTCATCAGATCCAGAAATGGTGTGAATTTAGTTATTTCACATAATATGTGACCCCTCACTCCTCTCCACCTGACACTCTCCTGTCTCCACCTGACACTCTCCTGTCTCCACCTGACACTCTCCTCTCTCCACCTAGCACTCCTCTCCTCTCCAAACCCTCACATCCCTCTCCTTTCCAATCCCTCACCTCTCCAATCCCTCACACTCCTCTCCTCTCCAATCCTTCACACGCCTCTCCAATCGCGCCTCACACTCCTCTCCAATCGCGCCTCACACTCCTCTCCAATCGCGCCTCACACTCCTCTCCAATCGCGCCTCACACTCCTCTCCAATCGTGCCTCACACTCCTCTCCAATCGTGCCTCACACTCCTCTCCAATCGTGCCTCACACTCCCCTCCAATCACTCCTCTCCAATCGTGCCTCACACTCCTCTCCAATCACGCCTCACACTCCTCTCCAATCGTGCCTCACACTCCTCTCCAATCGCGCCTCACACTCCTCTCCAATCGCGCCTCACTCGCCTCTCCAATCGGCTTTCCCCGTCTCGTTTCTCTCCTTTTTCTCCCGTCTCGTTCTTTTTCTTGCTCCAAATCGGCCCGTCGGAATCGGAAATCGGCCCGTCTCGCCCGTCGGCCCGTCGGAATCGGAAATCGGCCCGTCTTGCTTTTGTGCTTGTGCGTAAATAAATTGTGTTCATGACACCATTTCTGGTGTTGGGCTAGCGGCTAGGGTGCCGGCTTAGGATCCTGGGTTCGAATCTCGGTCGATCGCCGAATTAATGCCAGGGGGGTTGACTCAGCCTGTCATCCTTCCGAGGTCGGCTAATTGAGTACCAGTTCACTGGTAATTCCCTGTTTGTCGTTGAAGGCGGCAAAAAGGGTTGGCGTCAGGAAGGGCATCCGGCCGTAAAACATTGCTTCAAAAAGGGGACAAAAAAACAACAACTACCACGGTCCCCGAAAAGGCCAACCCCCGCTTTGCGGGGAAAAATGGCCTCTAAACGGTGGTTTTTACACCATTTCTGGATCTGATGACTTGCCAGTAACCATTTTGTAAAAATGAATGTGCAGCATCTAACTCAATATGTCGAAATGTCACACACATCCATGCCCGTGGGATTCCCACGGGTGACCCCGCAAGTTTGCATTGACGTTCGTCGATGGACTCGTTCGCCCGTCTCATTCGTTTTCTTGCTGCATCCTGTTCAAGTCTGCGTTCTTCATCGATCGTCTCATTCATTTTGGAAATAGAAGTTTCCACGCAGCGCATGAATTGTCACGATCCTCAAGAGGAATTTGTCTCGTAATCATCAAATGATAAATGGCAAGTAAATTATATTGTGGAAAATTAAAGATTTCAAATAAACCTATTTAAAGTGTATTCGCACATAACTAATTTTAAAAAACGAAGAAATATCTCTCGGTAATTTCCTGAAACATATTTTACTTCCGGCTAATAATGTTGAATTAAATAAAAACGAAGAAATATATGTCGGCATCATTGTTGACGTTTTTGTGACGACTGTCATCAAACGAAAAAGTAATATATCTTAACGGAAAAGCAAAAGCGAATTTTTAATATATATCGACACGTTGCCGTCGGTGTCATGTTGGGCGGTGTATGATACACCATGACGCGATTTTTAAAAATATATCTCTGCATTTTCCCGCGTGTGTGGAATGTTCTCAATTATTGCTGACACCGAGTCCAAAACCATCGATAAAAATGAAATCATATGGTGAGTTAGATTGGAGATAAAGGCGTGAGAGAGACTCAATGGCCTTGAAGTTGAAGTTACAGGCGTTTGAGAATTCATTTCGTTCTATAAACGGCAACTTTCATTGGATTTCCTTCCCGTTTTTTTTCAACCGAGTCGAAAACTATGTTAGCGACTGTGAAAAATGAAATGATATATCGAATTTTTAATATGTATCGACACGTTGCCGTCGGTGTCATGTTAGGCGGTGTATGATACACCATGACGCGATTTTAAAAAATATATCTGCATTTTCCCGCGTGTGTGGAATGTTCTCAATTATTGCTGACACCGACTCTAAAACCATCGATAAAAATGAAATCATATGGTGAGTTAGATTGGAGATAAAGGCGTGAGAGAGACTCAATGGCCTTGAAGTTACAGGCATTTGAGAATTCATTTCGTTCTATAAACGGCAACTTTCATCGGATTTTCTTCTCGTTTTTTTTCAACCGAGTCTAAAACTATGTTAGCGACTGTGAAAAATGAAATGATATATCGAATTTAAAATAGATATCGACACATTGCCGTCGGTGTCATGTTGGGCGGTGTATGATACACCATGACGCGATTTTAAAAAATATATCTCTGCATTTTCCCGCGTGTGTGGAATGTTTGTGGAAAATTAAAGATTTCAAATAAACCTATTTAAAGTGTATGCGCACATAACTAATAAAAAAAACGAAGAAATATCTCTCGGTAATTTCCTGAAACATATTTTACTTCCGGCTAATATGTTGAATGAAATAAAAACGAAGAAATATATGTCGGCATCATTGTTGACGTTTTTGTGACGACTATCATCAAACGAAATAGTAATATATCATAACGGAAAAGCAAAAGCGAATTTTTAATATATATCGACACATTGCCGGCGGTGTCATGTTGGGCGGTGTATGATACACCATGACGCGATTTTAAAAAATATATCTCTGCATTTTCCCGCGTGTGTGGATTGTTCTCAATTATTGCTGACACCGAGTCTAAAAGTAAAACCATCGATAAAAATGAAATCATATGGTGAGTTAGATTGGAGATAAAGGCGTGAGAGAGACTCAATGGCCTTGAAGTTACAGGCCTTTGAGAATTCATTTCGTTCTATAAACGGCAACTTTCATCGGATTTTCTTCCCGTTTTTTTTCAACCGAGTCTAAAACTATGTTAGCGACTGTGAAAAATGAAATGATTTATCGAATTTGATTTGAAATAAAACTGGGGGAGAGCAAGACACCACGGGCCTACAAAACAGGACTCAAAGCTATGCGAGTTAATAAAATGGTGGATATTTGTTTATAGCCACTCCCAGAATGGGTGGAGCTATGGGTGGAGCTACTCTGCAAACCGAGTAAGCCACACCCCGGACAGACACCCAACAGATAGACAGACAGACAGACAGAATCATCTACGGCTATTATAATATAGATATATATATATATATATATATATATATATATATATATATATATATATATATATATATATATATATATATATAATATATATATATATATATTATATATATATATATATCGTTACGGAATCCAACGTCGGCCTTCCCCACTTACCATGGGGGGATTAGTCCCCTCGTCTATGACTGGCCGACGTGGTCCTGGGGGTATGACGTCACGCCCGGTCAGCGCTGGGTAGGGTATTAGGCCCAACCGTCCTATGACCTAAATACCAACACCCACCGGTACGCAAGGAAATACTCCCCCACCCACGGTCGCAGCGTAATGGACTAGTTGCGCCGAGCGAAGCGAACTGCACCGTGAGCCGGTTACCAAGACTGACCCGATTAATCTTCGTCGGCCGAATCGCGCCACGGGCCCTCAATGGGGGAAATCACTAAAGCGACCGAATGTGAAGAAGAAGACGAAGGTAGGAAGAACAATTATAATTTATTACTATTATTTACAAATCATCAAAATAACCAAGGAGAAAGAAGGATAAGAAAATAAAGACAGAAAGAATGTAAGGAGACACAGTGCAATTATTAGCTTAACTATACAAGCTTAAATAATACCCCAGGACAATGTGAAAGACAGACGAACGATCACACTTACACGGGGAATGCAGGCAGGAATGAATGGCTGAAGGTGGATGGCTTGGAGAGGCAAGGAAGGTCCAGCGGGACTGGGCACGGTCGGGCCGGAAGGCACCGCCGTCAAAAAGCCGAGCCGCAGTCGTGCGAACTCCCGCGGTTCCAAACTGCGCGGGTGAAGTTCCTTTTTCCGCACTGCTGCGTCGCGCGCTCCTTGCGTTGCCTCGGTCCGTATCTCCTCTGCAGCGCGGCACGTATCATCTGCAGCGTGGCACGTATCTCATCTCCGTAGCTCATCTCATCTGAGGTGGGGGCGTCTCCCGCGGGTTATATAAGCCCCACCCTTGAACCTTCGTGAACCTCCCAGATCGTTCTCTCTCCGCCCGCTCAAGCCAAACCCCTTCGTGCTGGGTTGGTTGAGTGGGGCCGACTCGCTCCTCCTTTCTATGACGAGGTGCGGAGACACGCCTTTCTTCTCCCAACCGACCGCGTGCTCAATGGAGTCCATTTGCGGCGAAAACCATCCAAACCTGACACTTTGAAGATGGGACCTACTCTTATTTAATTCGGTGCAATGGAGAGTCGACTATTGGGAAACACAGCCTTAAACTACATAGAATAAGGGAATAACTATTTAAAAGGATATATGGTGCCCTGCGTGTATGTTTATGGAGTTAACTAAGAGGACGACCTTCGACCTTTCTTTACTTACGGAGGGTGACATTTACACACAACAAAACCATAATTCTCACATTCGTTACACTTTCTCAAATTCGTTACACTGCACCCTCCTTCCTTCAGGCCCGTGCTCGGGCCTATAAAACTTTACTTTTAGTGTGACACGTAGGTGTAGTTCCCTCTACAATTAACCTGACCCTGAGTGCGACAATTTAAAAACACAAATAAATATGTCCCGCTACTCCATTGCACCCTATCTAACAGTTTCGCATCCACAGCTAACCAAATTGCGGAATGGTTTTCAAACTATACATTTACGGTGGGGAGCATTATTTACAATGACGTTATTCCTTATTTACAACGCAACCCAGGACCTGTGATTTTTTTTCTTTTCAGGGAAACAAAAAGAAATTCCTGTTGGGAGGGAGGAGACAGCACGCATTGCATCGACGCACCAGTACCATAAGCACCAAACGCACCAAAAGCACCAACCAGTGCACAGTCATTACAGTTTGTAACAAACACAAAAAACAACTCGTGGTGGTCTTCGTCTTCTCTGCTGGGCCGATGTTCTTCCCGATGTCTTCTCTCTTCATGCGGTCTATTTGAACTATTACAAGCACAGAGTGTCCATTTTTTATTTAGGGCCACAGGGGCCAACTAAGGATGGTCCACCTGTTGGGCATAGGTGCCACCTACCGAGGCCCGCAAGCAAGATTACCTGGCCCCTATGGCCGGTCCTCAGCAGAGGTGCCCTGCCCCAGAACCTGGTGGTACTTGGCCAAGTATCAAGCATCAAGTTGGCCACTGCATCAAGTGGTACTTGGCCGCAGAGCAGCGGTCCATAAAGTGGTACATCAATGCAAGGCATGCTGGTTGCGAGAGTCCTGGCACACAAGGCGACCTCCGCACGCTCCCCTCGACGCCTAGTGGCGCACAGTCCTCGGGTGGGAGACAAGGGGGGGGAAGAAGACAGGTGAGCGAGGGGTAGGGTCACAAGGGTACACATCAAACAAGGTAATGCAGGACGAGGTGCGTACGGAGAGCGAAGTGAGAAATGCTCATCCCTACCGTATGCCCCCCACATGTGACCTACACTACCCCCCCTTGCCCCTCCCCATATTTACAAAAAACCTACACATTTACAAATTCGTCACTACTGCCACGTCTCCCCCATATTTCCCCTATACCAAATTCGTCTTCACTCCCACTAATCCAAAATTTTCCATCACCAATTTATCATCAATCCTCATAAGGAGGGAGAGATGGAACAACAGCACAATGTCACACCCACGTCATGATGCATCTCACATTCCAAACATTTGCACCAAAATAATAACAACAACCTGGCATGGTGTGGAGGTATGTCATCCCAGGTGAGTGGATGTAGATGGTGCGAGGAGATCTCAACCCTAACTACCTTCTAAATGACTTTAATACACTTTACACTACCCGGGGTCTTTCCCTGCCAAACCATTGGCCATCTTACCCTATGGGTTCTAAAAACCAATTCCCATTGACCAAACTGTGGTGCTTCTCAATTTGGGGTCTCACTCCCCCGATTCAACTCCCTGTGCCTTCGCACAATTTCCGGGCTGGGTCGTGCAGCTCTCCCAGCAGGTCTACCCACCTGCACACCTCCACCACTGTAGTTGCCTCCGAGCTTACCTGCTCCTCACCCTAACCTATCTAACTGGGGAAGGCCCTCTGGCGCTCTCCCCACTCGGTGCCCTCTCTGGCACTGGGCTACCCATGTCCGTCCTCCGGATCCTCGGGCCCCATCCACAACTCTACCGGCTCCCAGAGCCCACCTGCGGCCTCACCTGGCCGACATCCTCACAGTGGTGGAGTGCTCAACCAACTACACACACTAACAGGCCACACGCCCAGCCATTTCCACGTCACTAATGCACCCATCCAAACTCCATTCTTCCACACGCACCACAGATGCCAATATCCAACCACAATTTACCTATACCCTCTACCTAACTCTTACACTACCCTCCCTGGGTATTTGTGATAGGGGTCCACTCTTCCCCCATTCACACCTTCGCACCATCCACTCCACTCCTCAGTTTCCACCATACTCACTCCATACCATCCATTCCATACTCCATATATTCCACACAACCATTCTCTATACACCTGCAGTTGCACACCTGTGCAATCTCACCTGGTGCCACCTGCACCCTCCTTCCTCCCTGGTCCATTTGGTCAACACAACACACATCACCATCACTCACTCATACACTGCTCCATACACCTGTTCAGTTGCACACCTGTGCAATCTCACTTGTTCCTCACTCACTGCTCCATACACTTCCACGCTCAATACAATTCACAATCACCTTCTCACAATACACTTCTGAATACCTTTTTTTACACAAACACACGGCATCATCTGATCTACCTGGTGCCCTGCTAAAACTCGCGCTTCCCCGTCGCCCCTTACATTATTGCGCTCCCTCGTCATTATTATCCAACTACCCTCTCTATGTCCCCGACTACCTGTCCACTGTTGCTACCTAACCTTACCGTTACCTATGGTCATCTTCTCTAGATCCCTATCGTTTTTATCCTAACCCTCCCAGGCTAGTTTTCACTGCCATAAACCCCATAGCTATTGCTCCTTTGCCCCTGCTGTGAGGGATGGCAGAGTTGCCATCCCACCACATCGGGCATCTCCCATTATAAATTTGGCTCATCCAATTGCAATCAATCAAAAATTTCCAATCACAAATTCCCTATCCCAATTTCGGGTCCAAAACACTATCATCATCACACGTCTACTCACTTGAGCCTCTCGGTGCGCCAATTCGTCTCCAAAGCTCGGCTTCGCAAAGCCGAGCAATGAATGCGGGTTGTTTGGTGCCGGCGGTTGGATCCGTCCGGCATTCGGTGCAGGGAAGGAGGTTTACTCGGGCCGAGATCCCACGCACCATCTCGGCACGGAGCCGTCCAATGGCCCGATCTCGCCCTGCCGGAACGCCTCAACCACAAAGGGTTGCCGTGACGACCCTTCCTCGGTGTCCTCAAACCGGGCCGCCCGCTCCGCTTAGCGGAGCACGGACGCGGCCGTTCAGAGTGAGGCCCGGCGTGGATCGTGTACGGCGGTTCTTTCCAAACCGCCGTGGTTACGATCACCCCTGGTTCCCGCGGCACACAACGCCCGGCACGAACCGAGGGCCCGCTTCGGCTAAACGTCGATCTAACCGCTATCCCGGTTACCGTCGATGCTCCACTTGCATGTTCACACCCCGCGTTCCGTTCCTTGCTCATACATCCAGCCGTTCCCATGCTCCTCGTCATTGCACCTTCTCTTACACACCCAGGTACACTCATTCCGCTCACAGACTTCGTCACACACCTGACCACCGCACACCTTTGCACACACTCGTCGTTCGCACAACTCACCAACGCACCTCTTCGCGCCCCCTCCTCAGTCACATCCTCTGTGACAACCACAGGTGTGCTCTCCGCACACCCAATCATGTGCCTCACTACTAACTCCAGCGTGCATTCCCATACGCGCTCTACCATTCCAGGTGTGCATCCTTCCATTCCAGGTGTACATTCTCGCTCACGTGCCACAACCAACTCACGCTCCATGTCACTCTCACTGCTTTCACCACCACACTCGGTCGCGCATTCACCCTTACTCTCGACAGCGCACTCTGTCCTCATGCACCCGTCCGTTACACACCTTTCTCGCGCATCCTCTCGCCCACACTCTCCCGTTACGTCCTCCGTAACACTCACCACAGGTGTGCATGCTTCCGTTACATCCCCTGTAACACTCCCCATCCCGCGCTTCCATGTGCCCCCCCCCCCCCCGCACACGCGCTACGACCAACTCACTCTCGACAGCACACTCACTCCTCGGCGCGCACTTTTTCCTCACACACCCCATAGTCAGACATTCTCACACACTTCCTCCTTCACACTCTGCACCTGTCTCACACTTTACCAGCGGCCTCTCACGAACACCCGGGTCCAAACCAACCCCCAAGCTGACTGAATCTCCCCTCACACCATATACATTTCCACGTATATCGCCACTCACCTCGGCACCTCGTCTCCGCACCTCCTTCGCCACCTGCAAACTCTTTATTTGGTTAGCAAGCACACCATCACGATTTGAGCACCGACCTTGCACATATTCCATCACCTCCTCCTTTATTTCTCTCTTAGTTTCCCTCTGTCTCTTCTTAATTTCACTCACCCCCTCTTCCACTTCCTCTAATTTCTGCTTCACCTCTTTTATTTCCCGGTGCGTCTCCTCAATTTCGTCCTCTAAGGCCACCTTGACCGTTTCTATGTGCGTTCTTACCTCCTGGTCCTTCGTCTCTATTGCCTCCGTCACCTCGTCCAACCTCGTTGTCAGTCCCTCACGTACCATCTGACATTCCCTCTGTCGCTATGAGTTCATGTTTGAGTTCTTTTTGTGTCGCTTTCAACCCTCTTAGTACCGCAGTGTTCTTTTCTACCTGCTCCACTAATTCCTTTTGTCCCACCGTCAGCTGTTCTACCCCCCGTGTCAGGTCCTCTATGCCCCCCTGTAATCTAGCTGTGCTATTCCTCACTTCTTTCTCCATACGCTCCTCACCTCGCTTTACCTCCTCGCGTACCCCCGAGACCTCCTCGCTCACACCTCGTCTTATTTCCTCCTCCATCTCCATCTTCTCCTCCTCCTCCATCTTCTCCTCCATCTTCTCCATCTCCATCTTCTCCATCTCCATCTTCTCCATCTCCATCTTCTCCATCTCCATCTTCTCCATCTCCATCTTCTCCATCTCCATCTCCTCCATCTCCATCTCCTCCATCTCCATCTCCTCCATCTCCATCTCCTCCATCTCCTCCATCTCCATCTCCATCTCCTTAGTAGATGCCGCCCTCATCTGTTCCAATTCATCCCTCTGAGCATCCAGTTTACCTTACAACCCGATTTTCACCTCCTCTATCTGGTTCCCCATCCGTTTGATTTCCCGGGCGGATTGCTCCCCTACTTCCCGCAATTTGTCGTCCATTGTGTTTTCTAACCCCCCTAACCCATTCTTCATTCCTTCCATCTGGTTCTCCTGGGCAGCCATTCTATTTTCCAACCCCGTTAACCCATTCTACACCTCTTTTATCCCGTTGTCTAACCCTTCAAATTTATTGTCCATACGTTCACTGGTACCTCTTGCTTCGTCCCTCATTGCCCCCATTTGGCCTCCCATCCTGTTTTCCATCCCTTTGAAATTATCGTCTGTTTTTACCATAAAGGCCATCATCTGTTTCATAAACAGGTCAAAATTCATTGGCATCTCGGGCTCAGCTGCCGCAACCACGTGCGAAGCGCCGCCATTTTGTGTCCCTACAACCACGTGCGCGAGGGCGCCATTTTGTGTCCCTACAACCACGTGCGCGAGGGCGCCATTTTGTGCGCCTGATCCCCCCACAACCACATTACCATTGCTCTCCTCCATTTTCCCCATATACATTTCCCCGAGGTCCTGGGTCGATTCTACCCCCCCTAACTCCCCAACCGGCATCCAATAACCTTGATTGTCCATGGCGCGAGTTTTAAATTTGTGATTTTAAAATAAAATAAAATTTTGGGCTACTCGTAATTTTGAGCGCGTTAAGCGCGCTTCGGGTTCGAACCTCGCTCCTGACACCAATTGTTACGGAATCCAACCTCGGCCTTCCCCACTTACCAAAGGGGGATTAGTCCCCTCGTCTATGACTGGCCGACGTGGTCCTGGGGGTATGACGTCATGCCCGGTCAGCGCTGGGTAGGGTATTAGGCCCAACCGTCCTATGGCCTAAATACCAACACCCACCGGTACGCAAGGAAATACTCCCCTGCCCACGGTCGCAGCGTAATGGACTAGTTGCGCCGAGCGAAGCGAACTGCACCGTGAGCCGGTTACCAAGACTGACCCGATTAATCTTCGTCGGCCAAATCGCGCCACGGGCCCTCAATGGGGGAAATCACTAAAGTGACCGAATGTGAAGAAGAAGACAAAGGTAGGAAGAACAATTATAATTTATTACTATTATTTACAAATCAAAATAACCAAGGAGAAAGAAGGATAAGAAAATAGACAGAAAGAATGGAAGGAGACACAGTGCAATTATTAGCTTAACTATACAAGCTTAATTAATACCCCAGGACAACGTGAAAGACAGACGAACGATCACACTTACACGGGGAATGCAGGCAGGAATGAATGGCTGAAGGTGGATGGCTTGGAGAGGCAAGGAAGGTCCAGCGGGGACTGGGCACGGTCGGGCCGGAAGGCACCGCCGTCAAAAAGCCGAGCCGCGGGAGTTCCAAACTGCGCGGGCGAAGTTCCTTTTTCCGCACTGCTGCGTCGCGCGCTCCTTGCGTTGCCTCGGTCCGTATCTCATCTGCAGCGTGGCACGTATCTCATCTCCGTAGCTCATCTCATCTGAGGTGGGGGCGTCTCCCGCGGGTTATATAAGCCCCACCCTTGAACCTTCGCGAACCTCCCAGATCGTTCTCTCTCCGCCCGCTCAAGCCAAACCCCTTCGTGCTGGGTTGGTTGAGCGGGGCCGACTCACTCCTCCTTTCTACGACGAGGTGCGGAGACACGCCTTTCTTCTCCCAACCGACCGCGTGCTCAATGGAGTCCATTTGCGGCGAAAACCATCCAAACCTGACACTTTGAAGATGGGACCTACTCTTATTTAATTCGGTGCAATGGAGAGTCGACTATTGGGAAACACAGCCTTAAACTACATAGAATAAGGGAATAACTATTTAAAAGGATATATGGTGCCCTGCGTGTATGTTTATGGAGTTAACTAAGAGGACGACCTTCGACCTTTCTTTACTTATGGAGGGTGACATTTACACACAACAAAACCATAATTCTCACATTCGTTACACTTTCTCAAATTCGTTACAATATATATATATATATATATATATATATATATATATATATATATTGTTGCGGATCTCCGACGTCGGCCTTCCCCTTATCAAGGGGGGGGGGGGGGGGGTTTAATCCCCTTGTCTTTTATCTGGCTGACGCGATCCTGGGGGTTATAACGTCATTCCCGGGTAGGGTTTTCTAGGACTAGGGATTCGCTATTACCTAAGTACTAACGCTGACCGGAAACGAGGAGATAACTCCCGCCCGAATCACGGATATTGATGGAATATGCCGAGCCGATAGCAATCCGCGATCCGAGCTGTTAACCAATGACTAGACCCGATTATAGCGGTTCCGAATCGTGCCACGCTTACCCAATTGAGAAAAGACTAGGACGATCGGATTAGGAAGAAACCAGGGAGAACAAGGTAATTTATTACAATTTGTACAAGAAGAGGAAAAGAAAGTGTATAAGAAAAAGGACACAGGGCAGCCTTAGACAGTCTTACTTATCCCTTGGACTCGGGCCCGTTCGCTCTCAGACTCACTCACGCGGGGATGCAGATGGTCGGGTTGAGGGTCCGGCGATGGCATTCACAGCTCGTCCGGTCCCCGACTCGTTCCG
Organism: Myxine glutinosa; assembly: GCF_964187855.1. Lineage (NCBI taxonomy): Eukaryota > Metazoa > Chordata > Myxini > Myxiniformes > Myxinidae > Myxine > Myxine glutinosa. The sequence continues at coordinate 68,389,216 of NC_136269.1, read as the reverse complement.
TGCAGATGGTGTGGTGTACGGCAGGCAGCCGTTCCCGTGTAGCGTAGGCGCGAGCGGACAATTATATCGGGGAAATGGTAAGCCGGGCTATCGGTGACTTCGTGGCTCTTGGCCGCGTATGTAATGGGAATACGGGCGTTTGAATGTTGCGCACCGCAAGCCCAAACCGAATTCTCAACCGGTGATCCCCGATAAACCCTTCACAATGGCGCGTTCCTCCAACAAATGTCCTTCAACGCCAATCGTACGAATTCTTTCGCACAACGCGCTCGCCCCCTCAAGTCCTTCTCAATACTCCGTGGAACTCAACTCGTAACTCAGGTAGGTCAAGCGCCTCTCTCTCCCCGCTCATAACTGAGGTGGGGGCCTCGCGCAAGGGGTTATATTGCCACGCCCAGCGAACCCTCTCGAATCTCCAGCCACGCCCTGTCAGGCGATCTCACCTCAACCCTGGTTGGCTGCTAAGGGCTTACCGGCTCCGCCTTGATGGCTGCTTGACGTGGCCGCACCTCCACCCTTGCGCCCCGCCCCCTTTTCGGGCCTTACCTCGTGGCTTTTGGGCTGGTTCAAGCGGAAGCCCAAAGGCAGCGAACGCTGCTGGCAAAGGAGGTGTAACAAACTGAGAGCGATGGAGTACAGACAGGATAGTGCTTAATGGCGTCGATGGAAGGGAGGCTGCAAAATGGACGAGGGGCCTACTCTTATTTGTTTTACGCAACGCAGATGCAACTATTGGGAATGGCCTTATCCTAAACACATACTAAGAAATAACTAACGTCCTAAAGTGACCTACGTGTTGCTTGTGGCCTATGATTGAACATGATTAATGTTCGCTCTTTCACGAGCCTCGATCTTGTATACAATAAAAAAAAAAAAAAAAAAAAAAAAAATCTATGGGGTGCAACCTTTAACCTTTAATGATGTTACTTGTGTGGGTTCTCAAAACCGCAACTATATATATATATATATATATATATATATATATATATATATATATATATATACAGTGAAACCTTGACTTACGAGTTTAATTCGTTCTGTGACCGAGCTCGTAACTCAATTTGCTCGTTTCTCAAATTAAATTTCCCCATTAAAATGCATTGAAATGCTATTAATCCGTTCCAGCCCGCCAAAAACCACACCAATTTTTTTTTAAATATACAGTATATATAAAAATATCTCGCGCTTTATATTTCACCTGTATGCAGCATACAAGTTGGCAGGATGGCCTGGACTGGAGGTACGCACACTTGACTCTAAACTGTCCAGCCTGGGTTTGAATCCCGACCCAGCTATAACCTGTCATGGGTGAATCACAGGCAGGGTGATTCATCAATGTGTGTACCGCTAAACTGGGCGCCCCGTTTGCGTCCCATTAGTTGTTGGATGTTAAGGATCTCACCGTGTTTTCCACAAAGAGAAGGCGAGCTATCGCCGGCACCCTGAACAAGTTGTGGCCTGGCATGCTCTTCTCCTCTG